>NW_026725968.1:0-47938 GCF_029784015.1 Lycium ferocissimum
ATACATAAAAGTCCATGAGTATCATCAACATCATTGCCATCATCGTTTTCGTTACATCTATCCTTAGAGGATCAACTATCATATAAAGGAAGTACTAGTATTGTGAAAGTATTGAGAATCATGAGCTTTGGTAATCTTAGATATAGAATCATTTGGAAGACATTGTGGAACTCATGAAAGGATATATAGCAAAGGAACCATGCCTTAATGAAATAAGGATTAGCCTTACATACCTCTTCGTCTTCTTACCTACTTAACGTTCATCGTCGAGCTTGAACAATCAACATTTAGAAGGATTCATACTTTGGTTAAGCTTTAATGACACTCTTAAATTCAACCTAGAATAATTCATGATCTAATGAAAATTGGGCAACATTTCCCCTATTTCGTCACCTTCCACCATATTACAAAACAACTCCAAACAACTACAATGACATCCACAATATCATAATCAAGTAATCACATTCCATTAAGCTTTCAAAATTCATCCTTATGTTTAACTTATACCAACAAGCTCACACCCATTTTAGCGCATTTTCATACAATGCTTCCTTATCACATTACTACCTTCAGTAACAAGATTATACCCATATTATACTAAGAATCATGACTCAAGTTAGTTTACTACTCAAAAACATCATAAAAGTTACATTCAGCCCTCATTTTCTACTTTCATCTTCTAACCAAGTTCTTCAACAACCAAGCATTCATGATAACATGAAATAAGCATGAAAACTAACCTTTTATCTCATGGGAATGAGCTTTGGAGCAGCTATCATCTTATGTGAAAACCTTAGCTACAATACTAAAGAATTTCTTGTATCCTACTAACCCTAGCATGACTTCTAACACATGGGTACCTTGATTCTTGCCTCTTGATCTTTGTTTTCTCTTGGATTGGGGTGGAATATGCTTGGAGCAGGGTTTGGAGCTCTCAAGACTTGTGGAAATGAAAAATGAAATAAATGAACGAAGGCCATCTATTTATACAAAAAGTTAAAAATCTACCCGATGGACCTGTACAGACCATTATATGGTCCGTATAAGTGGACCATATAACACCACTATGGGAAAGTCCCTTTTTGTAAATGTCAAGTTATACGGACCCCCTTATTCAGACTGTATAAAGTTATACGGACCGTATAAGTGGTCGTATAACACCACCAAGAAAATGACCTCTTCTGTGAAGGTCATGTTATACGGACCCTCCTTATACAGACAGTATAAAGTTATAAGGACTGCATAAGTGGTCGTATAACTCCCAGTTATGCGAAACTTTCTCTCGTTGATTCGTTTGACTTCCAATCCTCATGGAACCTTCTTGGCACTTACATAATACTTCATTAACCATACAACAGGCCCTATGGCAGCCCCTGAAGACATCACCAAATAAATATTAGCTCAATTATAGCAAAAACCTTTCCGGACATGACTTATATTTCACTTCCTTCAACAAACTAAATTTCACATATTTGTATGACTTCAAAGTCTTTAGGTGCGCACTTTAAGCTATCTAATACTTCCCTTAATCTCGTAAGGATTTCATAACCACCTTAAGCTCACATTAGCCTATCTACAAGGCCACACATCAGAAATTTCTGAGGTGTAACAATAGTAGCATCACAACAATCAATAGTAATCAAGATACAATGCAATGCAATAATGTATGTAGGATGAATGCAATGCATATGCAGCTTCGTACAACATGTTCCAAATGGAATGAATCCACGTCTTGGCGATCATGACCCATGGAGGACCCGCGAAGTACATGTACCACTCGCTCCGAAATATGACCTTGGATCACGAGCACACGGTGGACAAGCTGATCACTACCGGGAAGCCTTTGAAAAAAGGACTGAAGTTGTTTAACCAGAAAGAAACCATTTCAACAAGGGAACGAGAAGATAAGGAATAAGTCCTCAAAAGAAAGGATCTCGAAGGAAGAAAAGAAACATGTTGCCCGAATGGGCCAGAAGAACTTTAATCCATACTTTCTACAACTACAAAGGACTCAAGCTAGTTTGGGTTCCCAAATCCAACTACTGACATCGTCTAAAGGGGTGGGAGAGAGAAGGAGTAGTCAACGTGAATTGATTAATCGTGACGGCTTTAAGATGCAAGACTGAGGTCAAAAGGTCTCCTTTCAAAGCACTTATAGCAGGATGTGTGCCGTATGGAGTTTTTTTTTTTTTTTTTTTTAGCAGGAAGGGATCTCTCAATGGCTACAAAGGAGGCTAGGTACATCGCTGGCAAGTGTTTTTTGGATATCTAACTTATTTTTGTACCATTACTGGTATACATACATGGGAGAATCAGGAGAACTTAAGCGCAACTAGTTCTGCAAAGTTCACCGTGATTGATGATATATTCAAATCACTGTTCAGAGACCAGGTCTCCATACCTCAATTTAGATTCCTTTAGTACTCATAAATGTATTTGAACTGTAAGATTTCCAAACAAAGTATATGTCCTTTCCTCTTCCAAGATCTTTCAAAATAGTATCTGTGCCAAATCATCACTTAAACCATTTTCTTGTCCTCTGTCACACCTATTCCAAAAGCATCAACTCAGCCTGTTTCAAAGACATCCTTCTTATCCTGTCCTCTATTCACTTTCCCAAACCTTCGAAGCACAGGGAACAAGTTCCTCGAAGAGGAGAAGTAATAAAAAGAACGTACAAAATTAAAAGATTCTCTTTGGGAGAGTTTTTAATGTTAAGATTGAGAGAGGAGCCAGAAATGAAGGATCGGATGAAAATAGTGAAATTCCAGAAGTGGAGCTATCACTTTACTTAACCACCACCATGTCTATATGAAGTAGAAGTGGTTGAATGCTATAAGATTATGCTCTGTTATGATAATCCTCTAACCCTAACAGTGAATCTGACAGAGTGTGTGCTCACTAACTCGACACTTAGGAAAATCTTGGGAGTAAAGACAGCAAGACTGAGAGTTGTAGCAGATAAGAGATCTCCATAATCCCAGAGGTCATTGTTCAAGCTACAGGGTTAGCAACAATAGCTGGTCTCTAAAAGACTGAGCTTAAGCTTGAGCATCAACGAGCTTTTGAGTTCGTCAGCAGAGGGCTTTCGCTAAGGATGGAGGGACGATCTACCATCATGGTGGTAGACTTGGTTCTAATGGAAGCTCTTACATCTTTTGAACTAATCCGTGGCCTGATATCATGATAAAGACAATGAGTAAGGTGGTGTGAATTGTGTAAGGAGGACCTGGTATCCCGTATGGATTTTTTTATAATGAAAGTGCTTGTGCACTTTAATGTAAGAATTGGTAGAGCCTCCTTGGGAACTAAGTACCATGTGTTCTGTAATGACCCACTTGGTCATTATAGTCTTTTCTGATCTTTTTGACGTTGACATACTTCCCGAAGTGTTTAGATTTGATTCGGGCAACTTTTTGTGAAATTTAGGCATTAAGCGAAAAAGAGTTCACTCAAAGTTGACTTTTGGGTAAAAGAACTTTTTATGAAAATACGTCTATTTCGTGAGGTTCGTATGGTCATTAATGTTACACTTCAAAAATTTCATGTCTTTGTATCATAAATAGACTAACGCGAGTTTAAGGTGAATATGAAGCTCTTATTACTATAAGAAGGGTATTTGGTAACCTTAAAGTGCGTACGATAAGATTCGGAAGTCATATGAATTGGTGAAACTAAGTTCGTCAAGGGCAAGTGAGGTATGAGTGGTGTTTAGGGAAGGTTTCGCAAACTATCGAGCTAAGGTTTGTCTAGTAATGTCTTGAGAAGAAGTTATAAGGCTCTTCAGATGGTTAATGAAGTGTTATACAAGTGCCAAGAAGGTTCCATAAGGATTGGAGATCAAACGAAACGACGAGAACAACATCGGAAAAATGGAGTTATATGACCATTTATACGGTCCGTATAACTTTATTCGGTCCATATAAGGGTCCGTATAACCTGTCTAGAGAAAGTTAGTTTCTGATAGTATTATACGGTCACTTATACGGACCGTATAAAGTTATACGGACCGTATAAGTGTCCGTATAACTCAATCGGGACAGCTTTTTCTCCAAGTATAAATATGTGACCCACGTTCTAATTTCTCATTTTTCACCTTCTCTACCACTCTTGAAATCTCTAGAATATTCCACACACCATACTAACATAAACCCAAGGAAAATTAAAGATCAAACACAAATAATCAAGGAAAATCAATTGAAGGAATGTTCTCTAGGGTTCCTAGAAGCCAAGAATCTCTTTGGTGTTGAAGTTCGGGTCCTCTCCAAGTGAAGTACTTTTGTCCAAAGTCCATTCCTGCATCATAAAAGGTGAGTTTTGTATCCATTTCATGTTATTAAGATTATTGAGTGGTTGAATGACTTGGATTGAGGAAGAATGTAGAATGGGAAGCTCAAATGTTGAAATAATGGTATTATTGAATAGTAGCTTGACATGAATCATGATTCTTGATATGCCATGAGTAAAATCTTGTTGTGAATGATAGAAATGATGATCAAGAAGTATTATATGGGAATGAATAAAGTGTTATGTTATAGCTATTGTTATGGATGACCTTGGAATAGCAACATGAGAATTGAGTCATGTTTAACTTGAAGTAGTTTATTGATTATAATATTATGAGTGTTGTTATTGATGTTTGGGGAGTTGTTTAGAATATGGAGGAAGTTGTTGAGACAAAGGAGAAGCTGCCCAATTTTCGTTAGCTCTTAGTTGTGCTAGTTGAGGCCTAAACTATGCTTCCGTTTATCTAACCTTAGTACGAATTCTTTTGAATTTAGAATCGTGAGCTTGGAAGGGAAGCATTTAATCGATAGAGTTAAGGAGACGTAAAGGTATGTAAGACCAGTTCCCTTCTTTCAAAGGCATGACTTCTATATTATGATTTCCTTTCTATGTTTTCATGATCTTCTTACATCCCAAAAGATGAAAGTTAAATATTCTTAAGAGCTTCTTATAAGATAGAGATGAGGTATGTTCTATGATAATGATGCTATCATGAGCTTGATAATCCTCTTTTTGATTTCATCGATGTTATTTCTTGTTCTTTGTCTCACCTCATGATACTAATTCCTTCAAGGTGAGACATGAAGATCATGACTATTCCATAACCTAATCGGAGGTTACCGACTTTACGTCACTCCGATAGAGTTGTAGCTTTTCTTGAGCTCTCATGCATGCATCATGTTATGTATACGTATGATTAAACCATGCCTATACGGCCGGGCAGTCACCACTACGACAGGCGTAGTGGGAAGCTATGATGATGATTACACCATGTCTATATGGCATGGGCAGACACCACTAGTAGGTGGCTTGAGATGTTTACCCCGGACGTGGGAGGCCCAGACGCGAGCGGCCCGGACGCGGTCTAATGATGATCACACCGCACCTATATGGTTGGGCATTTTTTACATATGTACATGATATTATATTGTTTGTTATATAAGTTCCCATGCATGACTCCGCCTTAAGAGGCGATCAGTACAGGTTATCTCTTTACCTTATGTTCTCATATTTCTTATCATGTTATTGTATATGGCTTACATACTCAGTACATTATTCGTACTTACGTCCTTTTCTTTTTTGGATGTTTTGTTCATGCCCATAGGTAGACAGGAAGACGGCCCAGATTCTTAGGAGCCATATCAGCTTACACAGGAGGACTCCCTTAATCCGGAGGTGCAGCTTTTGATATATTCTTTTGTGTACCTATTTGGGTATGGCGGGGTCTTGTCCCGTCCTTATGTCTCAGTATTCTAGTAGAGGCTCGTAGATACATATGTGTGGGTAGTAGATATCTCATGATCACTTCAGTGTATATTTTGTATATCATTTTTGTAGCCTTGTGGGCTTATATGTATATCTATGTCTTGGGAGATATTTTATGATTAGTTCATAGTAAGTATTATCTCGGGGATTATGTGTGTACAGGTCGAGCAGGGTAGTTAGCATGATAAGCTCTGCTCGGCAGTCAGCTACGGGTACTCGTCATGGCCCCTAGTCGGGTCATGACAAAAGTGGTATCAGAGTAGTTCCGTCCTAGGATGTTTCTACGAGCCGTGTCCAGTAGAGTCTTATTTATAGGTATGAAGCACGCCACACTTATAAACAAGAGGATGTGGGACATTTAGGAATAATGACCGTCTTTCTTATTCATAGATCGTGCGATAGAGCTATGATATAAGATTTTCCCTTTTCTCTAATTGTGCGTTATGATTTCAGCGATGCCGGTAAAGAGGAAAATAACAGCCGCCCAGAAGGGCAAGGCTAGGACAGAAAGGGAGCCACCAATGAATATAGAAGACGGTGAATCCCATAATGAGGCTCCATCATATACTTCTCACATTCCGCCTATTTTAGAGGAGCAAGAAAGGGTCTCTACCCAAGCTCCAGTGCCTCCAGTCCCTCCATTGGGTTTTTCGGGTCAGCAGATGACCGAGACCATTTAGTTGTTGACACAGCTAGTTGCCGCTCAGGCTCAATGGCAGAGTGCGATTTCGGGTGACAGAGCCACTAGTGTCAAAGCCCATGATTTTATGAGTTTGAACCCGCCAGAATTTTTCGGGTCAAAGCCGAATGAAGATCCCCAAGGTTTTATAGATGAGATGTTGAGGACGCTGAGGATTATCCATGCTTCCGATACGGAGTCCGTGGAATTGGCATCTTATAGGCTCCGTGATGTGGCGGTTCTTTGGTATAATAATTGGATTTCTTCAAGAGGGGAAAATGCACCTCCCCGATTTGGCAAGAGTTCATAAATGCTTTCATCTGTCATTATTTGTCACCCGAGGTCCGTCGGGCTTGAGCTGACAGGTTCTTGAATCTAAAGCAGAAAAACATGAGTGCTCAGGAGTATAGTATCCATTTTAATTCGTTAGCTAGGTATGCTCAACCTATGGTAGCCGACATGGGAGATCGGGTGCATCGATTTGTGAGTGGCTTAGGGCCACATTTGATTAAAGATTGCCTGACAGCTTTACTTCAGGTGGGGATGGACATCTCCCGCATTCAGGCCTATGCCAAGAATTTAGAAGAGCAACAGCAGCCACATAGAGGTGAGCGTGATATCGATAGAGGGCATAGTAAGAGGGCCAAATCTATTGGTCTTTGGTAGCGAGCACAGAGAGGGTTAGAGGCAGCCATACTCCAGGTATTCAGGCCAATCTGCTGCTAGTGCTCCTCTCTAATTTACGGACAAAAAATTTGATCGCTCCATTTATTCTGGATCGGGTCAGAGCTCGAGAGCCTCGGGTTCTCATGTTAGGGGTGATTACAGTCAAAGGAGACCACCAGTCCCACGATGCAGCCAGTGTGGTAGATTACATTCAGGTCAGTGTCGCCAAGGATCCGATGCTTATTATGCCTGTGGTTAGACAGGACATATAATGTGTGACTGCCCGTCGATGAGTGGTAGAGTTGGGGTTCAGCCAGCAGGATCAGCAGTTGGATCTTCTTCATTCGTGCGTCCCGTGGGGTAGACTTCCCAGATTCCAGCAGGCCGCGGTAGGGGCAGAGGGGGAGCATCTAGTTCAGGTGGCCCTCAGTCCCGTATATATGCATTAGTAAGGCGACAGGATCTTCAGTCCTCCCCTGATGTCATTACAGGTATATTGATTGTATTCTCCTATGATGTTTATGCACTAATTGATCCGGGTTCTACTTTGTCATACATCACTCCTTATATTGCTAGCCTTATTGGAGTGAAACCCGAGTCAATCTAGCCTTTTGAGGTACTTAATCCTATCGGTGATCCAGTAATAGCTAGGCAAGTATATAAAAATTATGTGATTGTGGTGTGTGGTCGACATACTGTGGTTAATTTAATTGAGCTGAAAATGCTAGATTTTGATGTCATTATGGGTATGGACTGGTTGGCTTCTTGTTATGCTAATGTTGATTGCAGAACGAAAATAGTCCGATTCCAACTCCCCGGAGAATCAATACTAAAATGGAGAGGTAATACAACATCTCCAAGAGGTAGGTTTATTTCCTATCTCAAGGCGAGGAAGATGATTGCTAAAGGCTATATTTACCATCTAGTCCGAGTTCATGACACCGAAGAAGAACCGCCGACTTTTCAATCCGTCTTGGTAGTAAATGAGTTTCTGGATGTATTCCCAGAAGAACTTCCAGGCCTTCCACCGGAATGGGAAATTGACTTTGCTATCGATGTGTCGCCGGAGACCAAACATATATCTATTCCTCCTTATAGAATGGCTCCTGCAGAGTTGAAAGAGCTAAAGGCACAACTGAAGGATTTGCTCAAGAAGGGATTTATTAGGCCCAGTTCATCGCTATGGGGAGCACCTGTCTTGTTTGTAAGAAAGAAAGATGGGTCGTTGCGAATGTGCATTGACTATCGGCAATTGAACAAGGTGACAATAAAGAGCAAATATCCACTTCCGAGAATCGATGACTTATTTGATCAATTGCAGGGTGCTAAGTGGTTTTCTAAGATAGATCTAAGGTCTAGATATCATCAAGTGAGAGTTAGAGAAGAAGATATTCCGAAGACGGCTTTTAGAACCAAATATGGTCATTGTGAATTTCGGGTTATGTCATTTGGCTTGACTAGCGCTCCAACAGTGTTTATGAACTTGATAAATAATGTGTTCAGGACCTTCTTAGATCTATTTGTGATTGTGTTTATCGATGACATTTTGGTATATTCTCGGTCAGAAGCGGAGCATGCAGATCATTTGTGTATTGTCCTTGGGATTCTTCGGGCTCGTGAACTATATGCCAAATTTTCAAAATGTGAGTTCTGGTTGAATTCTGTAGCTTTTCTGGGTCATATAATTTCAGCTGATGGTGTCCGAGTAAATACTCAGAAAATTGAGGCTGTGAAGACTTGGCCAAAACCTACAACCCCCACAGAGGTTCGAAGCTTTTTGCGATTAGCAGGCTATTACAGGAGATTTTTGGAAGAATAACAATAGAGAAGAGATGATTGGGAAAGCAGAAGAGGATATGAGGACCAAATGTCCACATTTATTTTCACCCTCTGAAGAGGTTCAAGATAAGACACCATTGTCGCCAGGTATGTAAAGCTTTCTTTTATTATTTTTGGATCGCGTGTGGCCATGTGTCTTGCTGTTAATGTTGTAGCCCTATGCGGTGATGTTATTTTGGGTTGCTATGATAGGATGGTAGTGCCATATTACAAGGGAAACTCTGGCGAAATTTCTGTAGAATTCCCGAGAACTTAACATTCGAGGACGAATGTTCTTAATGGGGGGGAGGAGTGTTACACCTCAAAAATTTCATGTCGTTGTATCATAAATAGACTAACATAAGTTTAAGCTGAATATGAAGCTCTTATGACTATAAGAAGGGTATTTGGTAACCTTATAGTGCGTATGATAAGATTCGGAAGTCATATGAATTGGTGAAACTAAGTTCGTCAAGGGCAAGTGAGGTATAAGCGGTGTTTAGGGAAGGCTTCTAAAACTATCAAGCTAAGGGTTGTCTAGTAATGTCTTTAGGAGAAGTTATAAGGCTCTTTAGATGGTTAATGAAGTGTTATACAAGTGCCAAGAAAGTTCCATAAGGATTAGAGATCAAACGAAACGACAAGAGCAACTTTCAAAAAATGGAGTTATACGAACACTTATACGGTCCGTATAAGGGTCTGTATAACCTATCCAGAGAAACTCAATTTCTGGTAGTATTATACGGTAACTTATACAGACAGTATAAAGTTATACGGACTATATAAGTGTCCGTATAACTCAATCGGGACAGCTTTTTCTCCAAGTATAAATATGTGACCCAAGTTCTAATTTCTCATTTTTCACCTTCTCCACCACTCTTGAACTCTCTAGAATATTCCACACACCATACTAACACAAACCCAAGGGAAATTAAAGATCAAACACCAATAATCAAGGAAAATCAAGTGAAGGAATGCTCTCTAGGGTTGCTAGAAGCCATGAATCTCTTTGGTGTTGAAGTTGGGGTTTTCTCCAAGTGAAGTACTTTTATCCAAAGTCCATTCCTGCATCATCAAAGGTGAGTTTTGTATCCATTTCATGTTATTAAGAGTATTGAGTGGTTGAATGACTCGGATTGAGGAAAAAAGTAGAATGGGAAGCTCAAATGTAGAAATAGTGGTATTCTTGAATAGTAGCTTGACATGAATCTTGGTTCTTGATATGCCATGAGTAAAATCTTGTTGTGAATGACACAACTGATGTTAAAGAAGTATTATATGGGAATGAATAGAGTGTTATGTTATAGCTATGGTTATGGATGACCTTGGAAGAGCAATATGAGAATTGAGTCATGTTTAACTTGAAGTAGTTTATTGATTATAACATTATGGGTGTTGTTATTGATGTTTGGGGAGTTGTTTAGTATATGGAGGAAGTTGTTGAAACAAAGGAGATGCTGGCCAATTTTCGTTAGCTCTTAGTTGTGCTAGTTGAGGCCAAAAGTATGCTTCCGGTTATCTAACCGTAGTGCGAATTCTTTTGAATATAGAATCGTGAGCTTGGAAGGGAAGATTTTAATCGATAGAGTTAAGGAGACGCAAAGGTATATAAGGCCAGTCCCCTTCTTTCAAAAGCATGACCTCTATATTATGATTTCCTTTCTATATTTCCATGATCATCTTACATCCCAAAATATGAAAGTTAAAGATTCTTAAGAGCTTCTTATGAGATAGAGATGAGGTATGTTCTATGATAATGATGATGATAAAGATGATATCATGAGCTTGATAATCCTCTCTTTATGATTTCATTGATGTCATTTCTTGTTGTTGTCTCACCTCATGATACTAGTTCCTTCAAGGTGAGACATGAAGATCATGACTATTCCATAACCTAATCGGAGGTTACCGACCTTACGTCATTCTGATAGAGTTGTAGCTTTTCTTGAGCTCTCATGCATGCATCATGTTATGTATACGTATGATTACACCGTGCCTATACAGCTGGGCAGTCACCACTATGACAGGCGTAGTGGGCAGCTATGATGATGATTACACCATGTCTATATGGTATGGGCAGACACCACTAGTAGATGGCTTGAGATGTTTACCTCGAACATGGGAGGCCCGAACGCGGGCTAATGATGATCACACCGCACCTAGATTGTCGGGCAGTTTATACATGTATACATGATATGATGTTGTTTGTTATATAAGTTCGCATGCATGACTCCGCCTTAAGAATCGATCAGTACAGGTTATCTCTTTACCTTATGTTCTCGTATTTCTTATCAGGTTATTATATATGTCTGACATACTCAGTATATTGTTTGTACTGACGTTCTTTTCTTTTATGGACGCTGTGTTCATGCCCAGAGGTAGACAGGGAGACGGCCCAGATTCTTAGGAGCCATATCAGCTTACACAGGAGCACTCCCCTACTCCAGAGGTGCAGCTTTTGATATATTCTTTTGTATACCTATTTTGGTATGGTGGGGTCCTATCCCATCCTTATGTCTCAGTATTCCAGTAGATGCTCATAGATACATATGTGTGGGTAATAGATATCTCATGATCACTTTAGTGTATATTTTGTATATCATTTTTGTGGCCTCGTAGGCTTATATGTTTATCCATGTCTTAGGAGATATTTTATGATTAGTTCATAGTAAGTATTATCTCGGGGATTATGTGTGTACAGGTCGAGCAGGGTAGTTAGCATGATAAACGGTGCTCGGTAGTCAGCTACGGGTACCCGCCTCCTAGTTGGGTCATGACAAAAGTGGTATCAGAGCAGTTCCTTCCTAGGGTGTGTCTACGAGTCGTGTACAGTAGAGTCTTGTTTATGGCTGTGAAGTACGCCACACTTATAAACAAGAGGCTGCGGGATATTGAGGAATATTGACAATCTTTCTTATTCATAGATCGTACGATAGAGCTATGATATAAGATTTTCCCTTTTCTCTAATTGTGCGTTATGATTTCAGCGGTGCCGATAAAGAGGAAAGCAACAGCCACCCAGAGGGGCAAGGCTACGACAGAAAAGTGAATTGAAAGGGAGCCACCAATGAATATAAAAGAAGGTGAATCTCATAATGAGGCTCCATCACATACTTCTCACACTCCGCCTATTTTGGAGGAGTAAGAAGGGGTTTGTACCCCAGTTCTAGTGCCTCTAGTCCCTCTATCGGGTGTTTCGGGTCAGCAGATGACTGAGACTATTCAGTTGTTGACACAAGTAGTTGCCTAGAATCCAAAATTGAGTGAATTGTTGATTATTCTAGCTTGCTATTGATGGGAATTGATCACCTAGAGGTTTAATTTCATTTTGGGACCTTTAGATTCCTAATTTCACCCTTCTAGTTCATAAAACCTATTCAATAGGTTGGGGATTTGGGCCCTGAATCGAAGTAGGGTTTTTTTGATGATTTTTCTTGATTCTAATTCCATGATTCGAATATGCTTAGACTTTCTTGATCTTGAGGCTCAAAGGAAAGGAAAGGCTAAGGTGTGATTTTTGGTGATATTGTTGTTCGGCCTTCCAGGTAGGTTACGGTTTACCCTATGGTGAGACTTCATTTAGCGAAGCATATATTTAGATGATATTGTTGGACAATTCATGCAAACATTCGGGTATGATGTTGGGTTGGATTTTGTCTTAGGTTGGGCCCTGTTGTGTGATTGGGGCTAGCCCCCCCCCCCCCCCCATTCTGTTGTGACTTAATTTGTTCTATTGTTATTGGCTAGATGCCACGTGGTAATAATAGATATTGGAGACTATTGTTATATCTTGATCATGATATTATAGTATCTTACTTGTTGACGTTTGGTACGAGGATAGTATTCTACTATGGCTTTTTGTGTAGCCTTTTCATGATATTGTTGGTGTACCCATGCAAGGTACTTATAATATTGATCTGATTATTGATATTGAACTCATGCATTGCATGCATTCTCATCCTTCATAATATACTGTTGATACAGTAATGATACTTGAGAAAACACTATGATGAGCTGGGCTTAGTTGGATGAGAGTGACATGAGGACCGATATCCGATGATTGCCCCGGAATTGAGGTTGTGCGTAACTATTGCAAGGTTTTTGCCGTGATCGTGCTGTAGCGGTATCTGAGGTTGTTGCCGGAGCCGTGAGATACATAGACTTCGCGGATCGCTCATGGGTTGTGCTAAAGAGATGTGATGTCCATCATCGGAGTACATGTGTACACATTATTGCATTGCATTCACTGTGTACATAGCATTGCATTGCATTCACATTTCATACATTATTACAATGCATTGCACCATGGCTTCGATTGTGATATTCTTGTGATCTATTTGTGATATACGGATCCGGATAGTGAGTATTTGAGAATTGACACATTTGGGTTTAGATGCTAAACATAGGTGATGATGTGTACTTGAATTCTGGCTTGTGTTTGACGTATACTTTGTTGATTTACATACTTATCTTACTTTATTGACTTGATATGTGTTAGCTAAACTTACTCGGCCTATGATACCTCCCGATTCTTGCTGTTGTTTGTACTGACCTGCACTAGCTGCATTTTTTTATGAATGCAGAGTTCCAGGTAGGATCGACCTCTGATTCTCGTGGCTGGTTGCGGTGCTAGAGCTGCTGCTGAGAGTCTTACAAGGTGAGCACGAGGACGTTCGCCGCCTTGGAGATTCTTCTTTTATCTATGTCTTATTTCATATTTCGAGACATTCAGACTTTTGATGTATTTTGTTACTTTCAAACTTGTAGTACCTTGTTAGAGGCTCTGGTATGGCTAATGGGCGCTTAGAATCGGTACACATTAGTGTAACAATTACTAAATAATCGTGTTAACTCCCAACTACTAAATCTTCAGTTCTCAAAGAAGTTAAAATAGCTTTCTCGCTACTCTTCAGTCACAAAGAAGTTGAAATAACATTTACTCACAAAATCATTGTGAAGCATGACATTCCTCATTCAAAAAAATTTGAATAGTTTTCCTTTTATGTAGAATTATTTATTGCAAACTTTGCTTTCACAAGATTAATACTATTTTAAAACACTATGTACCACAAAATTTGACATCCACGTGTAAAGTATGTGTCAAGAAACTAGTTAAATAAAAAGCGTGAAATGTATCTACAAGCATTTACAACAAAGTCATTAACTATAGTCTATTCACTTTCTAGGAATTACTTTCATTTCCCTGTAATTATTTGTAGCGATCTGTTCAGTTGTTATAGCATTTTTGGCCCATTTACCCCCGTGACCCTTCCCCGAGCCCTATGAGAAAGATTTTGACCCTCGAGGATGGGTGGTACTGTTCCCGAAGATGATCGGGCCAGATTTATGATGCCTTGTTTGAATTAGAGCTTTAAAGTGAAAAAATGTTTGACCAATAGTTGACTTTTGGGTAAACATACCTTTTTTGGAAATCGATCGATTTCGAGACGTCTGGATGGTTGATTATGACTTGGTAGGATGTTCAGTTCGGTTCCTAAGGCACTTGGGAGCGTTTCGGCTTATTGGTTGGAAAGGTAGTATTTGGCCATAGGATGTTCACCCGGTCAAATAGACCTCTGTTGGGAATTTTGAGACCACGAGTGAATCCGTAGCGTGTTTATATTGCGTGAATGCATGTCTGGTTTGTATCTAAGAGGTCTCTGGTTATTGTCAGATTTCGGGTTTGTGATAGTGAAAACTAGGATTATTCTGGTGTCTGGTGTCTGTTGTAGCGGCACCAGATCCGCCATAGCAGACCCGCTACAGCGAGGTCTTGGTCCGCTATAGTAGGATGGTGATGTTTGAGAGGGATCGCCACAGCGGACGGTGATCCCCTATGGCGGATGTGCGATAGCGAGTACATCCCATTTGTATTTTGCCCATTATTCAGCTCCTTTGATTCCTACTAAGCCTGACAGGATTAGGGGCTTTATTGGTGGGCTCGTTGGTTCTCTTCAGATTCCTTGCCTTCAGATGGAGGTTATGGAGGGCTTCCTTCCAGTCCATCGTTGAGCATGCTTCTTTAGTCGAAGCCGCTAAGGCCCGGGCATTTGGAGGGGGTAGTGAGAAGAGGCAGTGACAAATTAAGAGTTATGATGGTTCTAGCTCGAGGGCCGCCGGTCAGTCTTCTAGGCCGAATCAGTCATATTCCGGCCACCCTGTACATTCAGTTTTGCAGGCTTCCTCCATTGAGCCACCCAGGCAGAGAGCTTCTAAGAGCTCGTTTTCTTGACCAGTCGAGAGGGTTGTTCCAGCTGGGCCCTCAGCTTCAGCCTATCAGTCTCCGCCTTCTAGGGGATGCTTTGTATATCGAGAGCTTGTTCATATTTCTAGGAGGTATCCTCGATCTTGGCAGGATCATCAGTCCCAAAGGACTCAGGCATCGTCAGGTAGTCGGGGAGGTGCTTCTCAGAGGGGTGGTGCTCAGTCAGGCCGTAATGGTTCTCAGTTTTCTAGAGGTAGATCCCAGGATGGTAGAGGTAGTTCCCAGAGTTTGAGACGTGGACCTCAATCTGGACGTGGTGGGGACTAATTTTACTCATTCCCAGGTAGATCCGAGATAGAGGCCTCAGATGCTGCTATTTCAGGTATTGTTTCTCTCCGACATAGAGCAGTATCTGTATTATTTGATCCTGGATCAACTTATCCGTATTTGTCTATATATCATGTCATTGATTGGGATTTGCGTTGTGACAGCATAGCTATATCTATTCATGTGTCTACTCCGGTTGGAGATTCTGTTATCGTTGATCGAGTTTATCGGTCGTGTTTGGTTACTTTTATAAGGTATGACACTTGGGTAGATTTGATGATTCTTGTTATGGTGGACTTTGATATTATCTTGGGTATGACCTGGCTTTCTCCTTATCATGCGATCTTGGGCTGCTATGCCAAGACAGTCACTTTAGCCATGCCGGGCATTTATAGACTTGAGTGGAGGGGTACTCTTAGCCCCGCTCCAAAGAAGATCATTTCCTTCCTTTAGGCAAAGCAATTAGTCAACAAAGGGTGTTTAGATTATCTGGCTCATGTCGGTGACACTTCTGTATTGACCTGGATTCTGGCACTCGCCCTAATTCTATTTCACCATATCGGATGGCACCGGCCGAGTTGAGAGAGCTTAAGGAGCAATTACAGGATTTATTGAGCAAGGGGTTCACTAGACCGAGTGTCTCCCCTTGGGGTGTTCCTATGTTATTTGTGAAGAAGAAAGATGGATCCATGAGGATGCGTATTGATTATCACCAGCTGAACAAGGTTACTATTCAGAACAAATGTCCTATGCCTCGTGTTGATGATTTATTTGACTAGCTTCAGGGTGCTTCAGTGTTTTCAAAGATCAACTTGTGTTCAGGCTATCACCAGTTGAGGATTGGGGCTGCAGATATTCTGAAGATAGCCTTTCAGACGAGATATGGACATTATGAGTTTTTGGTGATATCATTTGGGCTTACCAGTGCCCCGGCTACATTCATGACTTAGATGAATGACATCTTTAGGCTATTTCTTAACTCCTTCATGATTGTGTTTATTGGTAATATCTTAGTGTATTCCAAGAGTAAAGATGAGCATGGGAGCCATCTTTGCACTGTACTTGGGTTGTTAAAGAAGAATAGCTTGTATGCTAAGTTTTCAAAGTGCGAGTTTTGGTTGGAGTCTGTGGCGTTCTTTGGCCATATTGTGTCTAAGGATGGAATTATGGTTGATCCATAGAAGATTGAGACAGTGAGGGTTTGGCCGAGATTCGTAGTTTTATGGGTTTGGCCAGCTACTACCGTCAATTTGTGAAGGGTTTTGCTTCTGTTGCTTCATCTTTGACCAGATTGAGTCAGAAGGGTGTTCCCTTCCAGTGGTCCGATGATTGTGAGGAGCAGCTCAAGACTCTTTTCACTTCAGCCCTGATTCTAGCATTACTTGCGGAGGGCAAGGATTTTGCGATCTATTGTAATGCATCCCGTATGGGTTTGGGTGCTGTGTTGATGTGGGAGGGTAGAGTCATAGCCTATGCTTCCTGTCAGTTGAAGATCCATGAGAAGAATTACCCTACCCGTGATTTTAAGTTGTTGGCCAAGGTCTTTGCTTTGAAGATTTAGAGGCATTACTTGTACGATGTCCATTGTGAGATTTTCGCTGATCACCGTAGCCTTCAGTATGTGTTTACCCAGAGAGATCTTAATTCCAAGCAACGCCGATAGATGGAGCTCCTGAAGGACTATGACATCTTTATTCTTTATCATCCCGGGAAAGCCAATATTGTGGTTGATGCCTTGAGTCGCAAGGCAATGAGTATGGGGAGTTTAGCTTTCTTGATTGTTTCCGAGCGTCCTTTGGCCATAGAGGTTCAGACCCTAGCAAACAGTTTCGTTCGTCTTGATATTTGAGCCCAAGGCAGAGTTTTGGCTTGTGTAAAGGCGAGATCATCCTTATTAGATTAGATCAGGACTCATCAGTTTGAGGATGCTCAGTTGAGCAAGATTTGAGATAGGGTTCCGAGGGGTGAGGCCAAGGAGGCCATGATTGATTCTTAGGGCACTTTGAGGATAACGGGCGCGTGTGCGTTCCTCGTGTTGGTGATTTGATTCAGTTGATCTTGACTGAGGCCCATAGCTCTATTGGTAGCGTCGGATGAAGAGGGATATAGCCGATTTTCTGGCTAAGTATGGTAATTGCCAGCAAGTTAAGTATGAGCACCAGCGACCCGGTGGTGTACTTCAAAGGATGTCCATTGTCGAGTGGAAGTGGGAGAGGATTGCTATGGACTTTCTTGTGGGTCTCCCAAAGACCCTGGGCAAGTTTGATTCTATTTGGGTGATAGTTGATCGGTTGACTAAGTCCGCTCATTTCATTCCAGTTCAGATTTCCTATACCACGGAGGCATTTACCAGGTTGTACATTCGTGATATTCTGAGATTGCATGGGGTTCCTATTTCTATCATATCTGATCGGGGTACTATCTTCACTTCCCATTTCGAGAAGGCTTTTCATGAAGAGTTGGGTACCCGATTGGATCTTAGTACAGCTTTCCACCCCCGGACTGATGGGCAGTCCGAGCGGACCATTTAGGTGCTCGAGGATATGTTGAGAGCTTGTGTTATTGATTTTGGTGGTCATTGGGATCAGCACTTGCCGTTGGCTGAGTTTGCATACAACAACAATTATCACTCGAATATTGGCATGGCGCCTTTTGAGTCTTTGTATGGTAGAAGATGTAGGTCTCCGGTTGGCTGGTTTGATGCATTTGAGGTTCGACCTTGGGGTACGGATCTACTGAGAGAGTCTTTTGAGAGAGTGAGGGTTATTCAGAACAAGCTTTGGGCAGCTCAGAGTCGACAAAAGATGTTTGCGGACCAGAAGGTCCGAGATCTAGAGTTTATCGTTGGTGATCAGGTTCTATTGAAGATTTCACACAAGAAGGGTGTTATTAGGTTAGGGAAGAGGGGCAATTTGAGTCTGAGGTATATTGGGCCATTTGAGATTGTTGGCCGTGTAGGCGATGTAGCTTATGAGTTGGACTTACCGCCTGGCTTGCGAGGAGTTCATCCGGTTTTACATGTTTCTATACTGAAGAAGTACCATGCCGACGGTACTTACATTGTTAGTTGGGATTCGATATTTCTTGATGAGAATTTGACCTATGAGGAGGAGCCTATTGCGATTTTAGATAGGCAGGTTCAAAAGTTGAGGTCCAAGGAGATTGCTTCTGCGAAGTTGCAATGGAAGCATCATCCTGTTGAGGAGGCTACATAGGAGACTAAGTCCGATATGCATTGTCGATACCCTCAGTTGTTCGTTGATTCAGGTACTTCTCTATTCTTTTACCTTCTTCGCGGGAGAACGAGCGAGGGTTTAATTGGTATCTGATGTAACAGGCCGCTTGGTCGTTATAATATTTTTAAAACCTGAGTGGATTGTTGACACGCTCCTCGAGGTGTTCAGATTTGATTCAAGAACTTTTTGTGAAATTTGGGCTTTAAATGAAAAAGAGATGACTCAAAGTTGACTTTTAGGTAAACGGACCTTTTTCAGAAATTCATCGATTCGAGAGGTCCGGATGGTCATTTAGAACTTGTGTGCATATATGGTTCACTTCCCAATGCACTCGAGTTCATTTTGGGACTTGGCTTGGGAAGTTGGAATTGAGGTATAGGGGGTTGACTCGGTCAATGAAACCTCCGTTAGGAATTCCGAGGCCACGAGTACATTCGTAGTGTGTTTTAATGTGGGTCTGTGTATGTGGTTTGTGAGCAGATAGCCTCAGGTATTAGTTGAGATTTTGGATTGAGATTCTTATTATTTTGGGGGGATTTCTGGTGCTGGTGTCCGCTTTGGAGGTACCTTACCGCCCCAGCGGTACCGCCGTAGCGGTAGGATGGGCCGCCGCAGCAGCCAGGTGTATTTGAGGCCCGACCGTCATGGCATCCTAAGAGACCGTCGAGGCGGGACCACTGCAGCGGTGCAGCGGTGCAGCGGTCCAGCTGCCACCGAAACGGTATTGAGCCTGGTTATTTCATTAATTATGTATTAAAAGCCCTTAGTGCCTCATTTATTACCATTCCGAAATATCATCTTTTGGGAGAAAATCTAGGATATCCTTGGAGAAGACTCTTGGTGGTAAGTTCTTCTAATCCATTTACTATTCCATTATCTCTAATCATCTTAGAATCCCTTTATCTTGATAGTTCATTAGGTGATTGAATATTAAAAGTGGGTTTAATGAGTCATTCTTGTAGGCTTCTAAATCATGATTTGTTGGTTGGGTTAGCTTCTTTAAGCATCGAATTGATGATTAGAATCCTTTATTTCATAATTTCTTCCTAATGAGAGGCTAATTTATGAAATTGGAAGTTAAGGTTTATACCAAAATTTAGGGTTTTGCCTAGAATCCGAAATTGAGTGAATTGTTGATTATTCTAGCTTGCTATTGCTGGGAATTGATCACCTAGAGGTTTAATTTCATGTTAGGACCTTTAGATTCCTAATTTCGCCCTTCTAGTTCAAAAACTCTATTCCATAGGTTGGGGATTTGGGACTTGAATAGAAATAGGGTTTTTTCCTGATAATTCTTCTTGATTCAAATTTTGTGATTCGAATATGCTTAGACTTTCGTGATCTCGAGGCTCAAAGGAAAGGAAAGGCTAAGGTGTGATTGTTGGTGATATTGCTGTTCGGCCTTCCAGGTAGGTTACGGTTTACCCTATGGTGAGACTTCGTTTAGCGAAGCATATATTTAGACGATATTGTTGGGGAAAGCATGTAAACCTTAGGGTATGAAATTGGGTTGGATATTGTCTTAGGTTGGGCCCTGTTGTGTGATTGGGGCTAGCTACCCCGTTGTGTTGTGACTTAATTTGTTCTATTGTTGTTGGCTAGATGCCACGTGGTGATAGTAGATATTGGAGACTATTGTTATATCTTGATCATGATGTTGTAGTATTTTACTTGTTGACGTTTGATACACAGATGGTGTTCTACTTTGGCTTTTTGTGTAGCCGTTTCATGATATTGTTGGTGTACCCATACAAGGTACTTGTGATGTTGATCTGTATTGATATTGAACTCATACATTGCACGCATTCTCATCCTTCATGATATACTATTGATACACTGATTATACTTAAGGAAACACTGTGATGAGCTGGGCTCAGTTGGATGAGAGTGACATGAGGACTGATATCCGATGGTTGCCCCGGAATCAAGGTTATGCGTAGCGATTACCAAGGTTTTTGCCGGGATGGTGAGGTAAGGGGAACTAAGTTTGTTATCGGATCCGTGAGATACATGGACTTCGCGGATCCTCATGGGTTGTGCTACCAAGATGTTATGTCCATCATCGGAGTACATGTGTACACAGTATTGCATTCACATTTCGAGACATATTCAGATTTTTAGGGTATTTTGTTACTTTTAGACTTGTGGTACCTTGTTAGAGGCTCGTGTATGGTTAGACCAGACTCTGGGTGGATTAATGTATTTTCTTACCTCCGCACATTTCTATATGATTATCGTCAGAATTACGTGATTCTTATCTCTTTCGCTTGTTTATTTGTTTATTTATGACTTGGCAATTATTTGGGATAAGGGTTCGCCTACCGAGGTGGGTCAGGTAGGTGCCCGTGCGACTTAGCTAAATTGGGTCGTGATAAGTTGGTATCAGAGCCTTAGGTTACCCGGTCTATAATACAAGAGCGTGTCTAGTAAAGTCTCGTGGATCGGTACGATGAGCTCCATACTTATCTACGAGAGGCTATAGAATATTTAGGAAATTTCGCTTTTTTTCCTTCATTCATGCTACTTTATTCTAATTGGTATATGGAACAATCGATTTGGTATCTGACTCTTATCTTTTCTCTCATAGATGGTGAGGACTCGAGCTACGATAGCTTGACACCAGGTGCCAGAGCCCTCTTGAGAGAGTGTGGGTTATTCAGGCCAAACTTTTGGCTTATTAGAGTCGACAGAAGATGTATGCAGACCGAAAGGTCCAAGATCTAGAGTTCTTGTTGGTGACCTGGTTCTATTAAATATTTCACCTATGAAGGGTGTTATGAGGTTTGGGAAGAGGACAAGTTGAGTTCGAGGTATATTGGGCCATTTGAGATTCTTGGCCGTATGGGCGATATTGCTTATGAGTTCTCCTTGCCGCCAGGCTTAGCGGGAGTTCATCCAATTTTCCATATTTCTTTGTTGAAGAAGTACCATGCTGACGGTACTTACATTGTTCGTTGGGATTCGATATTGCTTGAAGAGAATTTGACCTATGAGGAGGAGCCTATTGGGATTTTGGATAGGCAGGTTCGATAGTAGAGGTCCAACGAGATTGCTTCTGTGAGGTGCAATAGAAGCATCGTCCTGTTGAGGAGGCTACTTGGGAGACTGAGTCTGATATGCGTAGCCGATACCCTCAGTTGTTCGTTGATTCAGGTACTTTTCCGTTCTTTTTCTTTCTTTGCTCGACGACGAGCGATGGTTTAATTGGTATCTAATGTAATGACCCGCTTGGTTGTTATAGTCTCTTCAGTACTTTTTGAACCAAGGGGACTGTTGACAGGCTTCCCGAGGTATTTAGATTTGATTCGGGTGACTTTTTGTGAAATTTGGGTATAAGCGAAAAAGAGTTCACTCAAAGTTGACTTTTGGGTAAACGAACTTTTGTAGGAAATCCGTCTATTTCGAGAGGTCCGTATGGTCATTAAGGACTTGGGTGCATATCTAATTCGATTCCCAATGCACTCGGTTGCATTTTGGGACATGGGTTGGAAAGTTAGAGTTGAGGTATCGAGGGTTGACTCGGTCAACGAGACCTCTGTTGGGAATTCTGAGGCCACGACTACGTTCATAGCGTGTTTTTATGTAGGATTGTGTATGTGGTTTGTGAGAAGATAGCCTCAGGTTTTAGTCAGGATTTTGGATTGATATTGTGATTATTTTTGGGGGATTTCTAGTGCTGATGTCCGCTTTGGGGGCACCTTACCGCCCCAGCGGTACCGCCGTAGAGGTGGGATGGGCCGCTGTGGCGGCCAGGTGTATTTGAGGCCTGATTCAAATATGCTTAGACTTTCTTTATCTCGAGGCTCAAAGGAAAGGAAAGGAAAGGCTAAGGTGTGATTGTTGGTAATATTGTTGTTCGGCCTTCCAGGTAGGTTAGGGTTTACCTTATGGTGAGACTTCATTTAGCGAAGCATATATTTAGACGATATTGTCGGAGAAAGCATGTAAACCTTCGGGTATGAAGTTGGGTTGGATATTGTCTTAGGTTGGGCCCTGTTGTGTGATTGGGGCTAGTCTCCCCGTTGTGTTGTGACTTGATTTGTTCTATTATTTTTGGCTTGATGCCACGTGGTGATAGTAGATATTGGAGACTATTGTTGTATCTTGATCATGATATTGTAGTATCTTAGTTGTTGACGTTTGATATGAGGATAGTGTTCTACTATGGATTTTGTCTGTACTGACCTGCACTTGCTGTTTTGTACTGGCCTACCTATGATACCTGCCAGTACTTGTTGTTTGTACTGACCTGCACTTGTCGTATTCTTTTATGAATGCAGAGTTCCAGGTAGGATCGATCTCTGATTCTCATTGCTGAATGCGGTGGGAGAGCTGCTGCTGAGAGTCTTACAGGGTAAGCACGAGGACGTCCGCCTCCTTGGAGATTCTTCCTTTATCTATGTCTTATTTCATATTTTGACATATTCTTCATATTTCGACATATTCAGACTTTTGATGTATTTTGTTACTTTTAGACTTGTAGTACCTAGTTAGAGGCTCTTGTATGGTTAGACCAGACTCTAGTGGAATTGATGTATTTTCTTACTGTCGCACATTTCTATATGATTATCGTCAGACTTACATGATTCTTATCTATTCCGCTTGTTTATTTGTTTATTTATGACTTGGAACTTGTTTGGGATAAGGGTTCTCCTACCGAGGTGGGACAGGTAGGTGCCCGCGCAACTTAGCTAAATTGGGCCATGGCATGTTCTCTCTGGCCACCCTGAAGGAGTGTGAATTTGTGCCATAGGGACCAAGTGCTAGATGTCAAGGAGGAAAATGCCCTTCTAAAAGCCCAATGGTTGAACGAGTGAGAAAAAGAAGAAGAAGAAGAAGAAGAAGAAGAAGAAGAAGAAGAAGAAGAAGAAGAAATTGAGAAGCTACAGGCAAAGAGGGATCAGTTGAGAAATCAAGTGGACGCACTCAGAGATGAGATGATAAAGGATCGTCAAGCCCATAGAAGCTGACCTGTACTCGCTTAGCCCCTTCAAGTGTCTACACTGTCCAGAAAATCCTTCCTAGCACCCACCCTTTTTGCATAAACTTTGAAGTCACCTTTTCATAAATTTTGGCAGATTTGTAGTTTAACTATCATTTGTGTATACTTAATTGATTACTATCTGCACTTATGCTGATCTTTCTATTGGCATATTGTTGTTTTCCTGTGCATTATTTCCAGCTTGCTATCCTCTATCTTACTCATGCTTATGTTGCCCTTGTGGTTATGAGTTAATATATCTGAACTTCTTATTGGTTGTACTTTAATCTTTTTGATAATGCCAAAAGGGGGAAGATATTGTGAGGTAACAGTGAACTGAACTGTACATGCGATGATTAAGGGGGAAGACATGTCGAAGACTTGAACTGAACATACATGTCGAATAATTGTGCTATGGGAAGATGTGCTGAGCAGGAGAGAAGAACTGGAAGATTGATATGTGATGACGTTATGGCGATTTTATCTTCTAGTTAAAAATGGTATTATGTTGCTAACATGTTGCAGGTGCCTTGACAATGATGGTCTGCTTCGGAAGGGAACAAGTGGGAAGCTGGTTCTCAGGGGGAACATCAGTCTATGAGTTTGTCATCATCAAACAGGGGGAAATTGATAGTCCCAAGTGCATTCATGTTTTGATGATTGTCAAATTGTTTCGAACCAGATAGATACCTGGTATGTAATCTGCTCTCTGTGCACCTTGCATTGTCAACAGAGACAGTTGTAAAGCCGAGCCACTTGCTGAACACAAGTACAGCTGTGAGTTGATCCATGCTTTAGGTCAAAATTGAAGAGTGGTCTCTATCCATTCCACATGCTCCCACTATTTATACAACATGATGACAACATATTGAATAGACTTGAAAACCCAATCTAAATCGTGCAAAGCTGCCGACACAATTTCTTAAGATCTCTTAAGAACAAAGTCATCTACAAGTTGAAGAACCTGATCCAAATACAAGTTTTAGTCAAAGTTCTTTATACTGTTGTGATTCTTTGTTCGTTTTTGCTTAAATTATAAACCTACTCTTCTGTGTTAAGAAGCTATTTGTAGATGTTTTGAAAAGTCTCAAAGTGTACTTGTTGGAAGTGTGTTCTCGCAGGCTTTTGAGTGGTACACTAGGCTAGAGTTAGTCTAGTTGTATTATTGGTCCTAGGCTAGAGTTAGTCAAGTGGAGGTTCTTGCAATTGAAGTGGAGATTCTTGCAATCGGACCATTGCAAGTGTAGAGGGACTACGGGGTTAGTTCCTAGGTTGCTTAAGCGTTATTGTAAGGGTGAGAAATTATAGGAGTTAGTTCCTAGCTTACGATTAAGTTGCTCGTGTAGTGAAGTTGGAATCCTATTGGGGTAGGTCGTGGTTTTTAATCCCTTGAGCAAGGAGTTTTTCAAGGTAAAAATCGTGCCTTCTTTACTTACTGCACTGCATAAGGGAAGTACCACTGCACTGCATAAGGGAACTGGTACTCAACCAGGTCCCTCATACATTATTTGATGGACGCATAGCCTATAACAGTAAGGTACTTGGAAAGTCGTTTTTTAACAACTTGATGGCAAAATCGAACAAACGTCAGCAAGTGCCATTTTTTTTATGGCCGAATTCACTTTCAAGTCTTTTTTTTTTCAGCAAGTGCCATTTGACAGATTACGCAAATAAATTTGGGCATCTACCAATTTAAGAAGTGATAAATGATGAAACATGGAATTTGAGAGTATAAGTAAAAGTTCCATGATGTAGATCGAGCGCTAAATGGAACCTACGAGGCTCAGAACTAACGGGCCAAGTGTTTTGTCACTTGAGATGGAAGATCATACCCGTAAAAGAAGAACTTGGAAGATTTGAGAAGGTAAAAGCTCTAGAATTCGAACTTAACGCGAGACCAATTATTTGACACTAATTTAGAAGAAAAATAGATTTGATTAACGAAGGAAACAATGATGGGAAAAATAGATTTATATGAGACTATACCTGTATAAAAAAAGGGTGGATTGATAAGAATTAACTTCCAGTGTTGGCAAAAAGAATTTTTTCAAGGCTAGTTCATGGATGAGAAAATTAGGAAATTTTAATGACTAAGACTTCCAACGATTAGAACTTTGTCGAGTAAAACGTCCTACTTAGTAAACATATGTTACACCCCGTAAGAGTCCGTGCTACTTGACTCAAGACAAGAATGAATGAGTTAAGAAAGTTCAAGGTAAGTTAATCGAGTTAGTAAGAATATCGTTATATATATGGTTGCCTTAAGTATCCCAAGGTGACATGGTAACCTAAAGGATTTGAAATCGTGTTATGAGTACGTATACGAGGTAATATTAGTGCCCTTTTGAAGTATTTGAGATTATTAGTAATGATATATAAGATGGACAAAAGATATGAATATACTTTTGCGATTGGAGTTTCGTCGAAGCTTTGTGAGTTCTCTAGTTATGTTTAAGGTTATTGTGATTCTCCGGACCCTTCGAGACGAGTGCATGGATTGTTATGGATGTATATGAGTATGTATATGTATGTATAAGAGGTTACATAAGGGTTGGAAGAGGATTATAAGTTAAACGAAATAAATCGGAACAACTTCAAGAAATCCCGGACCCGATTTAGCCCATATTGTTGGAGGCATATCTCCTAGTATATGAGGAGTTTAAAGGTGTTTCAAAAGCCTAAAATGAATTTCATCGAGTCTAGTTTCCAATTCAACAAACCTCTCATCAAAATGATATCGAGATAAGGAGTTAAGGACAATGCAAGTTGGGCTGGCGGGGCAGCAAGTTGAGACCTGACCCAAACATTTGTATTTCGGCCCATGAGTATATTTCGGCCCATGAGGCCCATTAACGTTAATATATATGGAAAATTCATTTGAGGGCTGGTAATTTTCATCTAGGAGTTTCCAAAACATTAGAGAGAGAGGGAGAGAACTTCTAGGCTAAGAAAGCCATTTTGATCAAAATCCGAGCCCTGAATCCCGAAGCTCATGAAGAGAAAAGCGTTGTGTGTGGCGTTGCCTTCATTGACCTAAAAATCAACCAAAAAGAGGAGTGTTGACGTGGTTGCTGCAATACTTAAGGTAAGATTAAGGTCCCTTTTTCATTGTTAATAAGTTTAATTAGGGTTTTAACGGATTAGAACGGAGAAAATAGCGTTATAAACTCGTTTGTTGCTTTGTTGAGATTTATGGATCGGGGCTGTTTTAGTTGGATTAAATGGATGGAATCAACTGAGTTATGATGTATATAATGGTTGGTACTGTTGTTGATGTTGTTGATGATATTTAGGGGTACGTTTTGTATGATTTTCGATTTTTTGTGATGATATTTTGGGGTTGTTTGGTATGATTTTGTGGCTATTTTGTGATGATATTTTGGGGCTGTTTGGTATGATTTTCGTGATTGTGTGTGTTGTTGATATTGTTGTGATTATTTTGGGTTGTTGGTGAGTTGGGACGGAGTAAGAAAAATAAAGGAAATGTTGCCGGATTTTCGTTAGATTGTTTGTTAGCTTACAATGAGTAGTAAAGAATGACTTTCATCTAATTGTGGCGTAATTATTGCCTTGTTATAGATTACAACTTGGACAGTAGATTTTAGACGAATAGACGCGCTTCAAGGTATGTAAAGCTATCCCTTTCTTGTTTTTGGCATGAATTACATAAACGAGCGAACGATGAACATACATAATTCCAAAGAATTCTAGTTCTCAGTGGTACTTGACATGATAGTTGTCTTTGATTCTCCAGTGTTGGTTCATTCTAATTATTCTATTGAGTCTCAGATGACGATTTAATTTGTATATGGTTTCTCATGATATTCTACTCGTGCATGCTGTTAATATATCATTCATCGAGTCCCGGGCCGGGTATGTATTCGTGTGCGGAGATTTCATTGCATTGTATTCACCGAGTCCCTCACTAGAGGGCCGGGTATGGTATGTATGTATGTATGTATGTATGTATATATATATATATATATATATATATATATATATATATATATATATATATATGATTATTTCACCGAGACCTTCACTAGAGGGCCGAGTACGGTATATATGTATATGACTTTATTCACTAAGTCCCATAATGGGCCGGGTACGGTATATTATATAGATATGCATGACTTTCATCTCATAAGGCACAGGTGCATTGGGATCGTTGATTATCATACTTGTCTCCTGTCATATTTTATTCAGTCATGATCTTCTTTATTGTATTTCATGCTTTATATACTCAGTACATTTCTCGTACTGACCCCCTTTCTTCGGGGTCGTTTCATGCCCGCGACGTACGGACACTCGCTTTGGTGATCCTCCGGCCTAGGACTTCGCTCAGTTTGCTTGGAGAGCTCCATTGTTCCGGAGCCTAAGTCATTTTTGTACAGATCCTTTGATATAGACTTATGCATATCCAGGGGTACGGCGGGGCCCTGTCCCGTCATATTTCACTATTATACTCTTAGAGGTTTGTAGACATGTGTGGGTTGTATATAGGTTTTGGGTCAACTATATCGATATGGTTCATTTTGGATATTCCCGTATATAGTGGCAGCCTTGCTCGCTTGCATATTTTGTTATGTTTTGGTTAGCTGTGACTCCTCAGGAGACAGGTTCATTACGATATATGACGTTATGAGTCTATAGCTTGCTTTTACAAATTTCCATATTGTCCTTAGTTTCAGTTTGACTATATCTAACAGTTTCGTATACGAGTGTCCAGCTCAGGCACTAGCTACGGCTCATCGGATTGGGTGGTGACAACATAAGGGGTCATGCTCGAAAAATGGAGGGATAGGCACTAGCAATGTGAGCGAGCCTAAACGGTGCTCTAGAGTTGCTAAATTGCGCTAAGCGCAGAATAATCTAAATTATTATTATTTAAAAAAGAAATCATAAAGGCGATGCATTAAAAATAATTAAAAGAAAATATACAATTATATATCAAAATAAAGCGAGCAAATTAATTTTTCTTCTTAAACAAAGATGATGTTAGTAATATCAAGTAAAAGCATATTGCCAAAAAAAATTCAAAAGCATATTGTAAATAAATTCAACCATATTGCAAATAAATTCAGGTAATTTCAGTAAGCAAGTAAGAAAGAAAACAACTTACAAAGTTTATAACACAAACATTAATAAAAGTAACACGTCCTAATATGCAGAGACCTCTTTATGCCAAAGGTAGGCCTAGCGTACATTCGAAAGATGAATGTGTCATTATATGTCATCTCATTGCTCTTTAGTTAATTAAAGATCTATATTCCCAAAATGAAATACAAAAATATCTTTAAGCTTTATTACATGCCAGCTACAATATTTCCTAATTTACGTAAGCTAAGTTTAATTCTTCATCACATCCAAGCTTCTTCTTCCATTGATAAAGTGTACAAAGGCTATTTTCTATCCACAAAAGCATGGGATTGTCACGGTTAATCTGCATCAAAAAATAGTTAGACAAACCCGCCCTCCTAAGGCTTAATTAGAGGCAAATGGTCCACATTTTGGCACAAGCAATTTTCAAATAATGCACACCTAATATGATAAGCGTCACTCGGGGTCGTGAACCCACTTAGACATATGGGTAAGGCTTACTAATGGACTTAATATACCAAGGATATTAAGCCTCCTAAGTTTAATTATGCATGCCCTTAGGAAAAAGGTGTTATATTAGCTCTATCTAGGTTTTTCTATGATTTGGTTGACTAGACTCAAGGTTCCCGAGTGGACTGCTCGAGTGACAAGGCTACCCCAGTCACACGAAAAATACGGACACCCCGCGCATAGGCCAAGTCTCCTAAAATTTAGAATTTTGAAAGAAATTTGCGGGTGCGCAAAACCCACCTCGCGTGTACGTGTGATAGTGTGAATTTGTGGAAGTGAAGGAAACATGAACGGGATGACAGTAAAAGAAAGCGGTAACATATTATTTCACTAGAAAAATTCACATAAGGAAATAATTAAAGCAATAATTAAAATCACTTAAAAGCACATAAGAGAAACAATAAAAGAAGCAATAAAGAAAAACAACCAAAACATCCAACAAATTAATTATTAACCTAAGTTCATTATGGTTAAGAACCTAATATCCCCAATAGAGTCGCCAAGTTGTTATACCTCATTTTAACTGGGTCAAAGCGGAGTACAACATATTGGTGATTCCTAAATTATTTAACTTAAGGATTCACCACCTATTATTTTTAAAGGTGAATTAGGAAACCTATTTTAACTAAGTAAATGCTTAAAATTAACTCCAAATAATGGTCTACTTAACTAATGTGATTCTAGGTAAGGGTTCTACTTATCATAAAGGGAAGGGATTAAGCATCCTTTAAGATCTGTTAAATACGGTTAACCGGCGAAACTTAGGTTAATTATTCTAGCATCAAATGTTTAAGAAAAAGTGTTTTGAGGAAAACAAGTCATAATATTATTATATGAATAACAATAGCCAAACTTGAAGTTCAACTGAAAATCAAAATGTGAAAAAAAAAACTTTTACAAATCTTGAGACATTCAGCTGGCCAAAAAGATCTTTTAAAAAAAAAAAAATGAGCCGTCATGATTTCTAAAAATATTTAACCATTCGAAATATTATCCAATCCAATGATTTTGAAAGAAAAGTTGTTGACTCAAAATATGGGCAAAGTTTTCACGTAAGTTCTTATCCTTTAAATAAAATGTCAGAATTATAAAAAAATGGAAGTTTAAATTCATATGTTCCAAAGCTATGATTTAACATAAAGTTAAATAAAATTTGAGGGAATACACAAGTTAAAAGATGAGCTTCATTTATTCAGTAAAATAGTGCTTCAAACATTTAGCAAAAAGCCAAGTTAATAACTATCCTAACAAGATTATTCATGATTTTAAATCTGTATGAAAATAAGTGCTGCACTCTATATGGTAAAAATAAGCACTTAAGATTTAGAGCGGCAATCCTAAATGATAAAAACTACCCATTATAATTCTATGTGAATCATAAGTTCCACATACAATTTCCAACCAAAGACAAATCCACAACGCAAGTATCTGCAATCATAAAAGGGGTGAAATAAAATGAATGAGCAGGAAAGGGGAAAAGGGAAAACAATAAAGACGCCATAGGCGGCCCAAAGCGATTTCGCTTGTTTCCTTGCTGGCTGGTGTGGTTAAAGAATATGGAATGTATTGACTCCATGCACGGGTATGGTAATAGCACCGAGTCTCATTTTGAAACTCCGTTTTGAGAGAGTCCCGATTTATGACTCCATTTGCTCCAAGGTGTACATGTAAAAGAAGGGGAAATAAAGATTAGCGAACAATTCTTACACAAATCATATTTTGCAAAGAACATATAATAATTTAAGCACACATTATTTACCATTCCTTATACTTGTTCAGTCTGCATTTTGCATTCCCTTAAAAAAAATATTAAATAAAATTTAGTTTACTAAATTACCTCTATTAATTAGGGGTGCTAATCAGGTATTGTGTATTACCGATTCAATTTATCGGTTTTCACTTTGTAAATGCGCTAAATCGATAACCAAACCATTAAGATATTCGTTATCGGTTTTTGGTTAATCAGTTTAGGATCCTTAACGGTTCGGTTTTTGGTTTAACTGATAAGAAAATGCTCTAATTTTTTTTTTTTTTTTTTGCTTTCTCTTATTTTCATTTTTTTTATATATGCACTACCTTCATGCACAAAAGTCTGCACAAATTACAAGCAGAAGCAAATTCAAAGACGTTATTACTAAAACAAACTAATTTTCTTTTTTCTTATCGAGAGAGGCAGAGAGACAAGAGACCTAGCTTGAGAGAACTAAAGTGTCGCCTACGGAAATAAGGTCCTGAAATGAAAGTAAGAATTTAGGAAATTGGGTTTGTATTTAAAATCTAAAGTCACTAATAAAATTAGGAATAAAAAGCTAAGTTTAATATAATCTTGTTGGGTTATCAGTTTAACCATTAACTTAACCTCAAAACGAAAAACCGAATCGATAGTCCAATAAAAAAAATTACAAAACCATTAACCGAATAACTTCATACTGATATAAACCAATAGTATTTTTTTCTGTTCGGTTTATCGGTTAAATTGATTTTATCGGTTTATCTTGTTAGGTAATTTAGTAAACTAAATTTTATTGAATATTTTTAGAGTTCAAAATGTGTTCTACAAACCAACTAAAAATGCATATAAAAATCCAAAGATATGCGGTTGTGTGGAGATGAACTAATATAAGACCAAACCATCATATTCTGACAACGTTTAACTTGAAATGCTAAAGATCCAAGATTAAAGTAATTAATATTATCAATATCATATAGCAATGACATTCTCAAATAAATCCTTAAAGGGCATAGTACATGGGAACTTATAAAGCATGATGTTGAATATAAAAGAAAACCAAATAGTCTTCAAACAAAGTAAGAAAATTTATGTATTTTGTTCAAACCTTAAGTTAATTTAAACTCACCGGTAGGATACCCAGTTCATGAATAAAGACTTCAAATCAGAATTTCTAGACATGAAATATGTAGGCAATTTTTTGAAAGTTATCCTAACAAATGAGATCAGCAACGAGTACATGAACACGATTTCTTATAAGATTTTTAACGCATAACATCTTTTTGTGGTGCAGTGAATAGAGGCAGGGGTCGTTCAGATCTACTCCTTACTCCCGAATAGTATCAGAACTTATTTAATGAGTCAAATATGAAGTCTTTGTGATAGCTGGAACTTAACAGAGACAAATAAAGCTAGAAGATTAAGTTTGATAAGAAAGAAGGGCAGTAACATTTCAAGGGTGTGGGGGGCAGCTAAGAACCTTGTCCAATGATGAAGATATAAGGTTGTATTTATAGGAGAAGCTTAGGTTTAGGGCTCGACTTGGGTGGGATTTTGAAATCGAGCCAACGGGCTTGAAATCCGAGCGTTTGGAGTTTGGCCGAACTCACGATTTTTCAGGGGATTTGTTCAGATATTGCCCGAAATGTGAGATTCGGTTTGAAATTAGAAGGAGTTGAGGTGTCTTGAAGCATGGAACGGGAAAATCCTCTCTTCGAACACTGAAGCACATGTAAGCTGATGTAAAGACAAACCTTACGTGAAATGGGATGGACAAAACCTGTCCATGGCTGAGGAAAGCTGCAACTAGCGTGAAAATGGCCAGAGAAAAGGGAGAGAGAAAGAACGGCTGGTGAGTAGATTAGGGTTGCTAACATTTTGGGGCAGTTTTGGGTATTTTTGGTAATTAATTGGGCTGACCGATTTGGGCCTATTTGGAGTTGTCTGGGCTGCGTTTTGGAAAGTTAGGGGCAGAATTGCTGAAACCTTTTGGGATTTTATTTAGGAATAGATTTTGGGATCAATTTTTGGACTGATAGGCTCTTTTGAAGCTTAATTGGGTTGGATTGATATCCTTCTTTACTAACTTAATTTTCTTTGGGCTTCTGAAAAATTGTTTTTCAACCACATAAAAATACTAAAAAGCTATGATGAAAATAATAACAATAACAAATAGTAATAACCATAGTTTGATAATAATATTAATATTTATAGCACTTATTGTAAAAAATAGTAGTGACTATAAAGTATTTGTCTTGTTAATAGTTCAGAAGCTCAAGAAAATAAATTAGTAGAAAGGAGGGTCAAAATTGGGTGTCAACATATATATATATATATATATATATATATATATATATATATATATATATATATATATATATAGACACACACACAATATTAAAAGCATGAACTCTAAAACTTAAAAGTTAAATGACATAAATACCCATCTCATTTAACTAATTACTATATTTAATTAAAAAACTGCCTTCGTAACTAAAATATCTCATTTATTAACAATTTAAAACAAAACGCCAACAAGTAGATGCTAACCAAGAGTTGTCACAGGCCCACAAACACTTCAAAAGACGTTTGCTACTAACGTTATTCGACGAAGAGTTGTCATCTTTTATTTTTTTTTCTTAAAATTCACATCCCTTAATGAGTTTATTACCATTCCAACAAATTGTTAGATTTTTTGCTCCCCGTTTTTAGTTCATCTCGCTATTTTCCTGGTTAAATCCTCGCCGATATCTTTAATATTTGTAAGTTCTATATTTATATAGCAAAAAATCTTTATATCAGTAGAAATTTCTTGCGTTTCAATTCTAATTTTGTTTCTCAAATAACTATTTGATATGGGTTTCTAAATTTGCTTCTGCAATTTGTTATTGAACTGCGATATTTTGTGAAAGTACATTATGTAAATGATATGAAATTAATTTAATATTTTTTTGGGCTTCAATTTCTCTTTTCTTAATTGTTTTTGGTTTCCTGCTTCAATAATCATTTACAAGGGATAGATTTACTATTTGGTTCTTGGGCGGCTGATCGATTCGAGTATAGTCTTGTGACTTTACCATTTTCATTATTGTTCGCGTTCACATCGTTTCAAGTAGTCGAATTATCATTGTTTACATATTTTAATAGGAGATGTATCTTGAGCCCCTTAATTTTAAATTGTATACATTTTTTTACTCTATAAAGAAAATGACGTGCAGCTTTTAATTTTTTCATAGTGTTTGACATGTAGGTAACTAGACTCCCCCTATTTTGAATCATAATCTAGTTGATTTTACTACATTCATCGTGAAATTGTTAGATTTCTCTGGAGATAATTATTATATATATATATATATATATATATATATATATATATATATATATATATATATATATATATATATATATATATATATATATATATATGCTTTGCCTTGAAAATAATCATTCTGTTCTGTGATTTAAAAATCAATAATGATATGTCGTTTCACTTTCCCAAAAACTTTTCATTTTTTTTTCCAAGACTATTTATAGAAAACCAATTGAACGAAATAAACATACTCAACAAACATAACAAAAATACCTTGCATATCCAAACTTCCAATCTATAAAAAATATTGTGTTTGTACCAAAATATATTGACCAGATAAATTCACATTTTAATGCTTTTGTAATACATCTTCAATGAATATTCAAAGTGATGCTACATTTCACATGCTTTGGTAATCATTATAAGTTTGCGTTTGTTTAGAACGAACATTCATTATAACTTTTCATGTAATTGTCAATGCAGATTTAGATAAGCAATTCGTGTATTGTGAGCTTTAAAGGTTGAGATGTGTTTTTGTTTATAACTTTCTATTATGGATTTATGAGAATTTTTTTTATTAATGGTAAGAATTGGAAAAACAATTAGTAATTAGAAGAGGAGAGAGATCATACAAAAAATCCAAGGCATGAAGGTGTTTCCAGGACTATAAAATTAGTGGACTTAGAGGTAATATCATTTTAATTTTGTATTACATTCTTTCCTCATTTATATAACTCAAGCATTGGCTAAAGATTTGATATAGGGCAAAAATCTAAGTTACGCTTTTCAATAATCATGTCAAAAAGTGGTCTTAGAATCGGTACATATTAGTGTAACAATTACTAAATAACTTTCTATTATGGATTTATGAGAATTTTTTTTATTAATGGTAAGAATTGGAAAAACAATTAGTAATTAGAAGAGGAGAGAGATCATACAAAAAATCCAAGGCATGAAGGTGTTTCCAGGACTATAAAATTAGTGGACTTAGAGGTAATATCATTTTAATTTTGTATTACATTCTTTCCTCATTTATATAACTCAAGCATTGGCTAAAGATTTGATATTGGGCAAAAATCTAAGTTACGCTTTTCAATAATCATGTCAAAAAGTGGTCTTAGAATCGGTACATATTAGTGTAACAATTACTAAATAATCGTGTTAACTCCCAACTACTAAATCTTCAGTTCTCAAAGAAGTTAAAATAGTTTTCTCATTACTCTTCAGTCACAAAGAAGTTGAACTAACATTTACTCACAAAATCATTGTGAAGGAATCCGACAATGCATGACATTCCTCATTCAAAAAACTTCGAATAGTTTTTCTTTTATGTAGAATTATTTATTGCAAACTTTGCTTTCACAAGATTAGTACTATTTTAAAACACTATGTACCACAAAATTCGACATCCACATGCAAAGCACATGTCAAGAAACTAGTTAAATAAAAAGCGTGAAATGTATCTACAAGCATTTACAACAAGGTCATTAACTATAGTCTATTCACTTTCTAGGAATTACTTTCATTTCCCAGTAATTATTTGTAACGATCTGTTAGGTTGTTATAGCGTTTTTGGCCCATTTACCTCTGTGACCCTTCCTCGAGCCCTATGAGAACGATTTTGACCCCCGAGGATGGGTGGTACGGTTCCCGGAGATGATCGGACAAGGTTTATGATGACTTGTTTGAATTAGAGCTTTAAAGTGAAAAACGTTTGACCAATAATTGACTTTTGGGTAAACAGACCTTTTTCGAAAATCGATCGGTTCTGAGAGGTCCAGATAGTTGATTATGACTTGGTAGGATGTTCGGTTCGGTTCCCAAGGCACTTGGGAGCATTTCGGCTTATTGGTTGGAAAGGTAGTATTTGTCCATAGGATGTTCAACAGGTCAGATACACCTCCATTGAGAATTCCGAGACCACGAGTGAATCCGTAGCGTGTTTATATTGTGTGAATGCATCTTTGGTTTGTATCTAAGAGGTCTCGGGTGATTGTCGGATTTCGGGTTTGAGATAGTGAAAACTAGGATTATTCTGGTGTCTGGTGTCCGCTGAAGCGGCACCAGATCCGCCATAGCGGACCAGCTACAGCAAGCTTTTGGCCCGCTATAATGGGGTGGTGATGTTTGAGAGGGATCACCACAGCGGACAGTGATCTGCTGTGGCGGATGCGCGATAGTGAGTGTGGGCTGCTGTGGCGGGCCTGTAGTAGCGGACGTCCTATTTGTATCTGGCCCATTATTCAGCTCCTTTGATTCCTGCTGAGCCTGACAGGATTAGGCTCTTTGATTCTCTTCAGATTCCTTGCCTTCAGATGGAGGCTATGGGGGGCTTCCTTCCAATCCATCGTTGAGCATGCTTCTTTAGTTGAGGCCGCTAAGGCCCGTGCATTTGGAGGAAGTAGTGAGAAGAGGCAGCGACAAATTGAGAGTTATAGTGGTTCTAGCTCGAGGGGCGCCGATAAGTCTTCTAGGCCGTATCGCTCCATATTCCGGCCACCCTATACATTCAGCTTTGTAGGCTTCCTCCAGTGAGCCACCCAGGCACGAGCTCACGAGAGCTCATTTTCTCGACTCGATTAATAGGGTTGTTCCAGCCGGGTCCTCGGCTTCAACCTATCGGGTCTCGCCTTGGCCGGCCAGGCTTTTTGTGTGGAGCAGCTTGGTCATACGTGTAGAAGATGTCCCCGATCAGCGAGGATCATCGGTCCAGCAGGACTCCGACATTGTCGAGTAGTCGAGGGTGCAGAGGGCGGTGCTCGGTCAATGCCGCCGTGGTTCTCGATTTTCTAGAGGTGGATCCCGAGGGTTAGTAGAGGTGGGTCCCGAGTTCGAGAGGTGGATCTCGGTCCGGGGCGTGGTGGGGGCTCGGTGTTACTCATTCCCGGTAGACCGAGCCGAGAGGACCGAAATCGTTATTTCGAGTATCGTTTCTGTCGACATGAGCAAACATCCGTATTATTTGATCCTGGATCCACTTATTCGTATTTGTCAGCATATCACGCCGTTGATTGGGATTTGGGTTGTGATATCATAGCTATATCTGTTCATGCGTCTACTCCGGTTGGAGATTCTGTTGTGGCTAATCGAGTTTATCGGTCGTGTTTGATTACTTTTATGGGGTATGACACTTGGGTAGATTTGATGATTCTTGTTATAGTGGACTTTGATATTATCTTGGGTATGACTTGGCTTTCTCCTTATCATGCGATCTTGGACTGCTATGCCAAGACAGTCACTTTAGCCATGCCGGGCATTTCTAGACTTGAGTGGAGGGGTACTCCTAGCACCGCTTCAAAGAAGATCATTTCCTTCCTTCAGGCAAAGAAATTGGTCAACAAGGGGTGTTTCGCATATCTAGCTCATGTCCGTGACACTACTATTGCATCGCCACCCTTTGAGTCCATTTCTATTGTTAGCGAGTTCGTAGAGGTATTCCCCTCGGATCTGCCGGGTATGCCACCCAATTGCGATATTGACTTTTGTATTGACCTGGATCCGGGCACTCGCCCCATTTCTATTCCGCCACATTGGATGGCACCTGCCGAGTTGAGAGAGCTTAAGGAGCAGTTGCAGGATTTATTTAGCAAAGGGTGCATTAAACCGAGTGTCTCCCCTTGGAGTGCTCCTGTGCTGTTTGTGAAGAAGAAAGACGGATCCATGAGGATGTGTATTAATTATTACTAGCTGAACACGGTTACTATTCAGAACTAGTGTCCTATGCCTCGTGTTGATGATTTATTTGACCAGCTCTAGGGTGCTTCACTATTTTCGAAGATCGACTTGCGTTCAGGCTATCACCAGTCGAGGATCAGGGCTGACGATATTCCGAAGACAGCCTTTCGGATAAGATATGGACATTATGAGTTTCTGGTGATGTCATTTGGGCTTACTAATGCCCCGGCTGCATTCATGACTTTGATGAATGACATCTTTAGGCCATTTCTTGACTCCTTCGTAATTATGTTTATTGATGATATCTTGGTGTATTCCAAGAGTACAGAGGAGCATGAGAGCCATCTTTGCACTGTACTTGGGTTGTTGAAGAAGAATATCTTGTATGTTAAGTTTTCGAAGTGCGAGTTTTGGTTGGAGTATTTGGCGTTCTTTGGCCATGTTATGTCTAAGGATAGGATTATAGTTGATCCACAAAAGATTAAGGTAGTGAGGGTTTGGCCGATATCTGTAGTTTTATGTGTTTGGCCAGCTACTACCATTGATTTGTGAAGGGTTTTGCTTCTATTGCTTCATCTTTGACCAGATTGATTCAGAACGAGGCTCCCTTCCAGTGGTCCAATGATTGTGAGGAGAGCTTTCAAAAGCTCAAGACTCTTTTGACTTCAGCCCTGATTCTAGCATTGCCCGCAGAGGGTATGAATTTCGCGATCTATTGTGATGCATCCCGTATGGGTTTGGGTGCTGTGTTGATGCAGTAGGGTAGAGTTATAGCCTATGTTTCTCGTCAGTAGAAGATCCATGAGAAGAATTACCCTACCTATGATTTAGAGTTATTAGTTGTGGTCTTTGCTTTGAAGATTTGGAGGCATTACTTGTACGGTGTCCATTGTGAGGTTTCCATCGATCACTGTAGCCTTCAGTATGTGCTTACCCAGAGAGATCTTAATTCGGGGCAGTGCCAATGGATGGAGCTCCTGAAGGTCTATGACATCTCTATTCCTTATCAGCTCGGGTTAGCCAATGTTGTGACTGATGCCGTGAGTCGCAAGGCAGTGAGTTTGGGGAGTTTAGCTTGCTTGATTGTTTCCGAGCATCTGTTGGCCATGGAGGTTCAGACTTTAGCAAACAGTTTCGTTCATCTTGATATTTCAGCCCCAGGCGGATTTTTGGCTTTTGTAGAGGCGAGATCATCCGTGTTAGATCAAATCAGGACTCATTAGTTTGAGGATGCTCAGTTGAGCAAGATTCAAGATAGGGTTCTGAGGGGTGAGGCTAAGGAGGCCATGATTGATTCTGAGGGCACTTTGAGGATTAAGGGGCGCGTATGCGTTTCTCGTGTTGGTGATTTGATTCAGTTGATCTTGACTGAGTCCCATAGCTCTTAATAATTCATTCATCCGGGGGAGACTAAGATGTATCGTGATTTGAGGCAGCACTATTAGTAGCGTCGGATGAAGAGGGATATAGCCGATTTCCTGGGTAAATGTGGTAATTATCAGCAAGTTAAGTATGAGCACCAGCAACCCGGTGGTGTACTTTAAAAGATGCCCATTCCCGAGTGGAAGTGGGAGAGGATTGCTATGGACTATGCTATGGGTCTCCCACCCTGGGTAAGTTTGATTCTATTTGGGTGATAGTTGATCGTTTGACTAACTCCGCTCATTTCATTTCAGTTCAGATTTTCTATAGCGCGGAGAAGTTAGCCAAGTTGTACATTCGTGATATTATGAGATTGCATGGGGTTCCTATTTCTATCGTATCTGATCGGGGTACTATCTTTACTTCCCATTTCTGAAAGGCTTTTCATGAGGAGTTGGGTACCCGATTGGATCTTAGTACAACTTTCCACCACCAGATGGGCAGTTCGAGCGGACCATTCAGGTGCTCGAGGATATGTTGAGAGCTTGCGTTATTGGTTTTGGTGGTCATTGGGATCAGCACTTGCCGTTGGCAGAGTTTGCATACAACAACAGTTATCACTCGAGTATTTGCATAGCACATTTGTATGGTAGGAGATATAGGTCTCCGGTTGGCTGATTCGATGCATTTGAGGTTCGACCTTGGGGTACGGATCTACTGATAGAGTCTTTTGAGAGAGTGAGGTTTATTCAGAACAAGCTTTTGGCAGCTCAGAGTCGACAGAAGATGTATGCAGACCGGAAGGTCCGAGATCTAGAGTTTGTCATTGGTGACCAGGTTCTTTTGAACATTTCACCCATGAAGGGTGTTATGGGGTTAGGGAAGAGGGGCAAGTTGAGTCGGAGGTATATTGGGCCATTTGAGATTCCTTGCCGTGTGGGCGATATAGCTTATGAGTTGGCCTTGCTGCCTGGCTTGTCGGGAGTTCATCCGATTTTACATGTTTCTATGCTGAAAAAGTACCACGCTAACGGTACTTACATTATTCGCTGGGATTCGATATTGCTTGATGAGAATTTCACCTATGAGGAGGAGCCTATTGCGATTTTGGATAGGCAGGTTCCAAAGTTAAGGTCCAAGAAGATTGCTTCTATGAAAGTGTAATGGAAGCATCGTCCTATTGAGGAGGCTACATAGAAGACTGAGTCCGATATGCATAGCCAATACCCTCAGTTGTTCGCAGATTCGCGTACTTCTCCCTTCTTCGCTCGGGGACGATCGAAGGTTTAATTGGTATCTGATGTAACGGCCCGCTTGGTCATTATAGTCTTTTCGGCACTTTTTGACCCGAGTGGACCGTTGACACGCTCCTCGAGGTTTTTAGATTTGATTCTTGGAAACTTTTTGTGAAATTTAGGCTTTAAGCGAAAAAGAGTTGACTCAAAGTTGACTTTTGGGTAAACGGACCTTTTCCAGAAATCCGTCAATTTTGAGAGGTCCGGACGGTCATTTAGAACTTGTGTGCATATCTGGTTCGGTTCCCAATGCACTCGGGTACATTTTGGGACATGGGTTGGAATGTTGGAATTGTGGTATCGGGGTTGACTCGGCCAACGAGACCTCTATTGGGAATTCAAGGCCACAGATACGTTCATAGCGTGTTTTTAAGTGGGTCTGTGTATGTGATTTGTAAGCAGATTGTTATATCCCGTATTTTGTACATTGGAATATTCCGAGCTAACCGCGATAAGTTAAGGACAAGGTTATATTTTTTTTTTATTTTGTTAGAGTGCATAAGTTGCATATTCATCTTTTTATTGGTATGGAGTATTAAGGGTAAATTTGGAATAAGGAAAACTAGGGGCTAAGAGTTGCAAAAAAATATTTCATAAAGTGGCCGAAGGGCCATGTGGCCATGGGGTATGGTGTGGGCCCCACCCATGGTTGGCCAATAGTTTCAAGCCATGAAATGGCATATGTGTACACCATATATTTGTGGGAGCTAAGTATATATATATACAAAGGATGACTAAGTGAGACAATTCATCATTTTGCAAACTCTAGAAACTTAGAGAAATTGAAGACAAAGAAGGAGAACCATTCGGCCAAGGGGGCTGGCTGAATATGGTCCCTAATTTTTTATCAAGAAAAATTATTTTCTTCTAGCTTTTATACTAATTGGAGGGTCCTCTACAACGTGGAGTAGTTGTTGGAGCAAGCAAAACATCCGTTCTTGCAATTTACAATCCTAGCCGAGTAGTGAAGTCAAGTGGAAAAGGTGAGGTTTAATTTTGTTTACATGTTTTACAGATGGTGGTTTGTGTTGTAGTACGTCAAAATGGATGAAATTCATGAAACCTTGTATGTTAGTCCTTGGCCGTGAGTGTATGGGCTGTTTGTGTAGAAGGAATGAACAAGTTTTACTTAGTACTTTGGTTGTTGATTGTTGTGGATTCTATGATGCAAATGAAGGTTTAAGGAGTTAAATTGAAGTTAAAATCGTGTATGGGCTGTTCTTGGAAGCTAATGTGAATCAAATATAGTTTCTTGTAATTATGAAGATAATGTTGTCAATGTGTGGATTGTTGGTGTAGTTCATGAATTTGGAAGAAAGAAATGTGTTGTTGTTGTTTCCATTGAAGTTGGAAGGTTTCGGGTTGTGTGTGTGTTGATTGGAGTGTTTTGAATATTGTGCGGATTGTTTGAAATATTCTTGAACCTTGTTTGAATGATCTCGGATTAGTACTTGAATGTGCGAGCATTGGTGTTGGCTTGATTATATGTAGTTGAATTGAATGTAAATGGAATGTTGTCGAATTATGTGAAAAAGAGTATTAATGTTAGAACGGGTTTTGAATTGATTGTCGATGTTGCTTATATGATTGTTGGTATTGTTGTTGATGATTTGGGCCGAGTTGAATTCTCGGGGTTGTTGGATTTATAGGGGAAATGCTGCCCAAATTTCGGTAGATAAAGTGCTAGCTTGGAATTGGATTCCTAAGTGATTATGACTAATGTTTGATGCCCAATGATGTTGTTGTAGATTTTGAGAAGCCGAGACTTAAGTTCAGATTAGCTTAGGAAGCGGACGAGGTATGGAAAGCTTACTCTTTCCTTCTTTTGGCATGTCTTAGACGTAAGTAAGATATGACATGACATGTGCCTTGCGGTAACTCCATTCTTAGGTCCCGAGCATGTTTACGATTCTTATTTGCTTCTTGATGTTGACATTCTTCATATGGTCGGACTATGGTCCTTAAGTCTTATGTATGATTGAATTTCAAATGTTGCAAAAGAAATTTTGTTCTTAAAAGATCCTATGTCTAAAAATGTCCGTAACTTTCATAGACGGAACCGGATTGCTTTGATATGCTCACAAATGATTCTATAACGTATAATGCCCGTAACTTTCATAGGCGGGCTCGGATTCGCTCGATATATGTTTATGATCCCTGAGACGTTATGTGACATATTTCGTAATGATGTTTCAAGAGTCCTAAGTGTGACTACTATTCGGATATTCGAGCGTTGATTTGTCTACTTATCTGCTGAGTCTGTAATGATGATTTGTATGCATATGGTTTCTCACTACTCTGCTCGTACGAGCTATTATTACTTCTTTCACTGCGTCCCGGGCCAGGGCATGTATTCGTGCAACTCCACTGCATTGTTCACCGCGTCCCTCACTAGAGGGCCGGGGCACGTTATATTCACCACATCCCTCACTAGAGGGCCGGGGCACGTTATACTCACCGCGTCCCTCACTAGAGGGCCGGGGCACGTTATATGATGATATACATGATGGAGACAGGATCTCCTTTACCGAGTCCCTCATTAGAGGGCCGGGACACGCTATTCACCGAGTCCCTCACTAGAGGGCCGGGTACGGTATATCTATATATATATATATATATATATATATATATATATGATGGCATGATGACATGATAACATGATGGCATGTATATGATGATTTCACTTACCGCGTCCCTCCCTAGAGGGCCGGGGCACGTTATATATATATACATGATGGCTTTAAGATATTGACATGCATGATATATGTTTTCAAAGGCAAGTCTTATGGTTTTTCTGGTTATTATACTCGTTTCTGTAATTCCTACTTCTATTATGATCTTGTTTACTGTACTCCATGCTTTACATGCTCAGTACATATTCCGTACTGACCCCCTTTTTTTCCTCGGGGGATGCGTTTCATGCCACGCAGGTGTATGCAGACGAGTAGAAGATATTAGTAGAGGATGTTCCAGCTGGATTGGCGAGCTCCATTTCCTCCGGAGTGCGGCCGAGTCAGAGTATTTATGTTATGACAGCTTGTTTTATGCTAGAGACTTTGCAGACAGAGTCACGTGTGTAATATGTCAGTGTTGTAAGCGGCCCTATAAGCCGATGTATCATTATGCATTATATTACAGATTTCATGTGATCACAGATTTTATTTGATTTGAAGAAGAGGAAAAGCATGTTGTTCTTTGAAAGGTTTTCATTTTGCGCTCATGACATGATTTAAGGGCCCAATATGGTTATGAGTTTCACGAGAGTCAGCGGGTTCGCTCGGCCCTAAGTAAGGGTCGGGTGCCCATCATGCCCTATCAGGTTAGGGTGTGACACAGATGGCCTCAGGTATTAGTCGGGATTTCGGATTGAGATTGTTATTATTTTTGGGGGATTTCTGGTGCTGGTGCCCGCTTTGGCGGCACCTTACCGCCCTAGCCGTAGGATGGGCCTCTGCGGCGGCCAAATGTATTTGAGGCCCGACCATCACAGTGGTCTGAGCAGCGGTCCCGCTGCCGCCAAAACGGTATTGAGCCTGGCTATTTCATTAATTATGTATTAAAAAGCCCTTAGTGCCTCATTTATTACTATTCCAAAATTTAAGCTTTTGGGAGAAAATCTATGTTATCCTTGGAGAAGATTCTTGGTGGTAAGTTCTTCTAATCCCTTTACTATTCCATTATCTGTAATCATCTTAGAATCCCTTTATCTTGATTGTTCATTAAGTGATTGAAGATTAAAAGTGGGTTTAATGAGTCATTCTTTTAGGCTTCTAAATCACGATTTGTTGGTTGGGTTAGCTTCTTTAAGCATTTAATTGATGATTAGAATCCTTTATTTAATAACTTCTTCCAAATTAGATGCTAATTTATGGAATTGGAAGTTAGGGTTTATACCTAAATTTGGGGTTTTGCCTAGAATCTGAAATTGAGTGAATTGTTGATTATTCTATCTTGCTATTGATGGGAATTGATCACCTATGTTACACCCCATATCTTCGAAGAAGAACTTATCAAATTTGAAACATAATTACGTTGAGTTATGGTTAAGTAAAACCACTTTGGAATATAAGGAGCAAGAATTATTAAGTATATTTAATGATTGAAGGATGTATACAAGGTATACAGGAAGGTTTTATAAGGAAATGAGTGGAAGGAATGGAGTAGCACGACTTTGGAGAAAGGATGGGTAAAATTTCGTGTGAAAATTTTGGTCCAACATGAGGGAAGAATATCTCTTAGCATATGAAGGTTTTGACGTGAAACAAAAGCGTAAAATAAAATTTCGTCAAGTCTAGTTTCCAACATAACAAACCGCTCTTCGATAGGACATCGGAGTAGAGAATTATGGACGTTACAGGTTCGGCTGACAAAGCAGAAACGCATACTACAAGAATCGCTACAAGAACCGACCAAGCGCGCTCGCTACAATGACCCGAACAGAATTTGAACCTTATAAAAGGGGCAAAACCCCTTTTTTTCACCAAAAAATCAGATTGGGAGCTCCGCACCATAAAGGGCAATTTTGTCATAAAAAAAAGTTGAGGGTTTGAGTGATTTTCAAGTGGCGAAGTGTTAATCAAGGCCCGAATAACGCATGGTTGTGATTCTAGTATTGTTTTATGGTGGATTTTAGCGTGGATTCAAGTGGATATAGAAGATATTGCTGTTTTAACAAGAATAAGGTATGAATCTCTTTCTATTTACGTTAATGCCAGTTTATTCTCGGAGATAAAGTCGTTAAATAATTGTGTAGTAAGTTGGTTAGTTATAGAAGTTGGAAAACAGCGTGTGGCTATTTTATGGTACATATTGGTGTTGGAAATGATGTTATTGATGTTGGTATTATTGTTGTTGTTGTTGGTTGCTGAATTGAGATTTCAGGCTAGGCATATAAATTAGGAGATGTCACTCGATTTTCACAGATATAAAATAGTTTGATTTGAAAACTTAGTACAAGTATAAAACAATGAGTCTAACGATAGTGTGAATCCTCTTAAATGTAGACTTGCGAGCTCGGATGAATAAGTATAGATAATTAGAGGCTGAACAGGTATGTCAAGGCTCGTCCCTTTCTTTCAAAGGCATGATTCTTATGTTATGATCTCATACATGTTTGCATAACCACCTTGTTTCCAAGAGCTAGAAGTTTGGCGACTTTAAAGCTTCTTATGATGTTAAAGATGAGAATGTTTTTATGAGGATTACGATGATGATGATTTTATGTTTAAAAGTCTCAAGTTATGATTTCAACGATGATATGAAAACGTTAAGCTGTTTCATGATTTTATCGATTTTATTCATTGTTGTTGATCTCACATTATGAATTGTTCCTTCGAGGTGAGATATAGCGATAATGATTGCTCCATAATATAAATCGGAGGTTACCGACCTTACGTCACTCCGATAAAGTTGTGCCTTTCATATGAGCTTTCATGCATACTATTTACATTATGTATATGAACATTATATTTATGGATCGGGCCGTACGTTCCACGGCACTAACATGTGATATTTATGGATCGGGCCGTACGTTCCTCGGCACTAACATACTATAATTATGGATCGGGTTGTACGTTCCTCGGCAGTAACATATTATACTTATGGATCGGGCCGTACGTTCCTCGGCACTAACATATTATATTTATGGATCGGGCTGTATGTTCCTCGACACTAACATATATAGATCGAGCTGCACGTTCCGCAGCACTATATTTATGGATCGGACCGTACGTTCCTCGGCACTAACATATATGGATCGGGTTGCACGTTCTGCAGCACTACACTTATGGATCGGGCTGTACGTTCCATAGCACTAACATTTATGGATCGGGTTGCACGTTCCGCAACACTAACTATATATATATATATATGCGTGCTTACTTACATATGATCTCTAAGATTCAAGCATTACATATTGTACATTCCCAGATGACAGGTTATCTTTACCTCATATTATGTTCCATATTTCTTGTTATGTTGTTATTTATGCCTGCCATACTCGCATTAATCGTTCGTATCGATGTCCCTTCTTCAGGAGCGTACGTTCATGCTCGCAGTTCGGTGTAGTCATTCGGATGAGCCGTACTCGCAGATCTCCTCAAACGCCGTTGCGCTCCACTTGATCCGAGTCGTTTTTGGTATGCTATTTATAAGTGTGCATATACGCGGGTATGATAGGTCTTGTCTCGTTTTTCTACCGCAGACCTTATAGAGGTGTCCGTAGATAGTTGTATATAGTGGGAATATCATGTAGCTTTGTGGTCTCCTATTTTTCGTATAGCGCATGCAGTGGCTACATTGGACTGTGTTGTCCTCCGTTGCACGTATGCCTATATATACATATCCACATGTATAAACTATGAGTTTATTGCATAGATTTTGTAGCAGATGCTATCGATCGAATATCAATTGAAATGGGCGACCAGGTTACCTTGTATGGAGTAAGAATGAGTTTAGGGGTGCTTGATCCGTAGTGGTCGGGCACTGGCCACGGTCCATGGGTTTGGGTCGTGACAACCTAAAGGTTTAGTTTCATGTTGCGACCTTTAGATTTCCCATTTCACCCTTCTAGTTCATAAACCCTATTCCATAGGTTGGGGATTTGGGTCTTGAATAGAAGTAGGGTTTATTTGATGATACTTCTTGATTCTAATTCCATGATTCGAATATGCTTAGACTTTCTTGATCTCGAGGCTCAAAGGAAAGGAAAGGCTAAGGTGTGATTGTTGGTGATATTCCTATTCGGCCTTCCAGGTAGGTTACGTTACTCCTATGGTGAGACTTCGATTACGAAGCATATATTTAGATGATAACCGTGAGAAAGCATGTAAAACCTTCTATGAAGTTGAGGATATTGTCTTAAGTCTGGGCCCCGTTGTGATCGGGGGCTAGCCACCCCGTTGTATTGTGACTTGATTTGTTCTATTGTTGTTGGCTAGATGCCACGTGGTGATAGTAGATATTGGAGACCATTGTTATATCTTGATCATGATATTGTAGTATCTTACTTGTTGACGTTTGATACGCGGATAGTGTTCTACTATGGCTTTTTGTGTAGCCTTTTCATGATATTGTTGGTGTACCCATACAAGGTACTTGTGATATTGATCTGATTATTGATATTTAACTCATACATTGCACGCATTCTCATCCTTCATGATATATTGTTGATACACTGATGATACTTGAGGAAACACTGTGATGAGCCGGGCTTAGTTGGATGAGAGTGAGAGAGGGCCCCATATTTGATGGTTTCCCCAACAGCCGGCATTCC
>NW_026725969.1:0-71052 GCF_029784015.1 Lycium ferocissimum
AAAAAAACTTTATAAGCAACGTAACGAAAAAAAAAAAAAAAAAAAAAGTTGATCCCAACTTTTTTTTTTTTTGGCTTATGCTTTTTTTAAGTCCATCCAAACAGGCTCTTAGTCATTCTCCACTCCTTCAACAACAGTTGTCAAAACAGATTCATTCTCACAATTTCAAAACAATAAAATTTCCCCCTATTCCAAATTGTATTGGTTTTACACTTGCACAAATTCAACATCCAAATTACACTTACATTAATACCCATAAATATTTGTTATTTTATCTATACCCCCCCCCCCCCCCCCCACACACACACACACAACACAATAATGGAGAATGGTGGTTCTACAAAAAGAATAAGAGCTGAAGATGTAATATCTAAGCTCAAAGATGATGGTGATTTTGATATACTTCGTCTCAAAATTGTTCAAAACTCAAAGAAAATGTTAGTATATTTACTTTTAGGGTTCCTAACTGTAGAGTATTATTATTATTATTATTATGTTTGTTTTTACATCAATTTGCACAAAATTTTAAGTTGGGTTTTGTTCTTTTTACTCCATCAAGTTGTATATAATTGTCTTTTACCTCATATTTGTGTATAAACACCTTTTATACAAGTTTGATACATTATGTATAATGTTGTATTCCCTCCATGTCAAAAAAATTGTCTTACTTTTCTTATTAGCTATATTTAGAAATAATGTTACAGCCACGCAAATATCTGAGGCTTGTTTTGGACTACACTTTTCAAAAAGTCTTCCGTTATTTTTTAAACTCTGTGTCAAGTCAAATTAAGACAATCTTTTTGGAACGGAGGGAGGGAGTATAGTATTGTATATACTGAAAATACACTTAGATTAATACCCGTAAAGATTTAAGTTTTAGCTATATTACAAAACAACAATGGAGAATGTTGGGAAAAGAATAAGGGCTGATGATGTAATGTGTAAACTTAAAGATGATGGCGATTTCGATATATTTCGCCTCAAAATTGTTCGTAAACTCAAAGAAAATGTCCGGGCTAGATTGTGCACATGTCGATATTCTATTTAATTTTTGGCCTTCGATACAAGAGCAACTTTTTTGCGGGGCATAAGTTTATATTTTTGCATCATAATATCCCGCAAGTTATGCGACACACTCATAAAGAACTCATGCCCCGATGGGCATAAGTTTGATTTTGAAGAGCAAAAAGACTTATTAATTCTTCAATTTTGTTACTTTAGGGGTCCTTCCTCATTGGTCTTAAACAGTAGAGTGTTTGTTGTTATTATTGTTGGTTTCTGTATTGTTATGTTTGTTTTTACATCAATTTGCACTAAATCCTAACTTGGGTTTTGTTCTATTTACTCCATCAAGTTGGATATGATTGTCTTTTTTGGGAAAATTACGCTCTATGTCTACTGGGAGAAAATATTTACGCTTTTAGCCCATATTTTGAGTTTGTTACTCGGTTTAGCCCATATTTGTGTGTAAACACCTTTTATACACTGTTATACACTAATATCGTATTTGGTAGTGTGTTAGTTGGTATGTATAAAATTCAGCATACCAAGTACCGTGTTTGATTACCAGTTTACAATTACGGATAACTAAAACATGTACTCACTTATGTGACACACTTTCCTTTTTAGTCTGTCCCAAAAGAGAATGTCACTTTTCTATAAAGATTTGTTTTTTAGCTATAGTACAAAACAACAATGGAGGATGGTTGGTGGTACGAGTGGGAAAAGAATAAGGGGTGAAGATGTAATATGTAAGCTCAAGATGATGTTGATTTCGATATACTCCGTCTCAAAATTGTACACAAACTCAAAGAAAATGTTAGTATATTTACTTATTATTATTCTTCAATTTGTTCCTTTAGAGTATTGTGTTGTTATTATTGTTGGTTTCTGCATTGTTATGTTTGTTTTTACATCAATTTGCACTAAATCCTAAGTTTGCGTTTTGTTCTTTTTACACCTCCACACTGGACATGATTTTTTTTTTTTTTTTTTTTTTGCTGTCAATAATTTTTTAAAAAATACCTGTAAATGTGACCTGATTTCCTAAGTTGTTTTGTTCTTTTTACTTCACCAAATTGGATATGATTGTCTTTTTTGGTAAAATTACGCTCTATGTCTACTGGGAGAAAATTTTTACGCGCTTTTAGCCTTTATTTTGAGTTTGTTGCTCGGTTTAGCCCATATTTGTGTATAAACACCTTTTACGCACTATTATGCACTTTTATACAAGTTTGATACATTATCTATAATGCTTTCCCCGGGTATAATATTGTATAACATTGTATAAACTGAAAATATGGCTACATTGCGTAATATTTTATGTTGGGCTGTATAAAATTTCCTTTTTTTTTTTTTTTTTTTTTTTTTTCTGTATAAAATTTCCTTTTTTTTTTTTTTTTTTTTTTTTTTTTTAACTCGTGCCTTGATTAATTCCATGGGTTCCTTTTAGGGTTCGTTACTCATTGGTCTTAAACTGTAGAGTATTTGTTGTTATTGTTGGTTTCTGTATAGTTATATTTGTTTATTACATCAATTTGCACTAAATTCTAAGTGGGGTTTTGTTCATTTTACTCCACCATGTTAGATATGATTGTTCTTTTTTTTTTTTTTTTTTTTTTCTGTTCTTGGGTATTTTAATCGTAGTTCTTGTTAAATTTAACTATCAAAGTTTGGTAAATATTTGATGAAGACCAAAAGTGCTCACTTCCGGCAAACTAAAAGGACCAAAACTGCTTAAGTAATACTTAAGGGACTGTTTTTGTCATTTTCTCTCCACAAATTGAACTACCAAAATCCATATATACATCTAAAACACACTTAGATTAATACCTGTCAATTTATTATTATTATTTTTTTTATTTTTTTTTTATTTTTACTTTGCTATATCACACACAACAATGGAGAATCGTGGGAAAAGAATAAGGGGTGAAGATGTAATATGTAAGCTCAAAGATGATGGTGATTTCGATAAACTCCGTCTCAAAATTGTCCGCAAACTCAAAGAAAATGTTAGTATTTACTTATTAATTCTTTAATTTTGTCCCTTTTAGGGTTGACCCTTTGGGCTTAAACTGTAGAGTATTTGTTGTTATTGTGGGTTTCTGCATTGTTATATTTGTTTTGCACGAAATCCTAAGTTGGGTTTTATTTCTTTTTACGCTACCAATTGGAGATTTGGCATTAATTATAGGATTTAGGGGTAGTTTAGTTGCTGTTTAGGAAGTGAATCGTTCATGTATTAAAATTAGTATAACTAGTACCATATTTGGTAGTATATTAGTTGCTATGTATAAAATTCAGCATACCAAGTACCGTGTTTGGTTACCAGTTTACAATCCCACATAACTAAAACAGGTTTAAGTTGAGTCAATTTATGTATTATTTTATGCAGGGTAGAAGATGGAATAATTAATTTATGAATAACTAATACATGAATAACTAAATCCCTACATCTAATCCATGCATAACTAATCCCTACATCTAATCCATGCGTTATTAATACCTGCATAACTCTAACCAACAACCAAACTACCCCTTAAGTTATATACGCTGGGAGAGAGGCGAGGCATGTAGTTTTGCTGGGGCAGGTGCCTTCTATAGAGAACAAAAAAGGTGTGCAAAGGTGGGATTGAGCTACCGACTAATGGAACAGAGGAGATGGAATTTGGTCACGGTGATCCAGAAGTCGATGGATATAAATGAACTTTAAAGAATTGTTACAATATTATTTAACCTAATCCATATTTACTGGCTGCACCAGGTCTTTAACACTCTTGCAGTTTTCACATCCTTGCTGACACTAGACTGCTATTTGTACTTTGTTTTTAAGTAACTTGATAGTCACTTTGTAAAGTGTATAAAAATTGAACCTTAATTCTGTAGCACACATCCTATTTACGTGGTGGTATTTGTTCAGTTTGCATGTGGGGGCTTAACATTATTGAAAAACCAAAGTACTTCTTTTCAGTGTTATCAAAGGCGCGCTTAAGCCCTGAAGCGAGGCTCAAAACATGTTGAGCGCTTCGCCTTGCTTTATGGGCGCTTCAGTGTCGTCATCAAGGCTCTAAGACATACTTTTCCTTGCCAATGAGCCTCTCTTGAGGTGACACTAGATGATTGATATTTCACTTTATCTTAATATTTTTACAATTTCTTTGTCCATATATTTGTTATTCATGCTTATTATTATTAATCTTGGACTAAACATATATATATATATATATATATATATATATATATATATATTTGTATTTTTGCACCTTGCGCTTTTTTTCATTAAAGCCCACGCTTTATATGCGCTTCGCGCTTAAAGCCCCAGCTGACCTTAGAGCTTTTTTCGCGCTTTTCGCTTTTGATAACACTGCTTCTTTTTAGTTTCAAATCATAGAAGTACAAACAAGGTCAACTAAAGGTCCAGTAAGGACTTTGCAGGATGCAAAAGGGGTTTTTTACAAGACGTGAAGACCCAATGTATACCTTGGTTGATTGTTGTTACTAGACTTACTGGCAGGATTCCATTGGCATGTTAAACTTTCCAGGCGGCCTAGGCCTTTACTTGAAAGCTTCCAACTGATTCATATGAGCTTCCATGAGAACTTTTGATTTTCATTGTATTTAAGGTGAAATTTTGTTTTAACAGAACTAATTGTACAAAAAGTCAATCTTTTCGAGCCTTTCCAAAACTGAGGTTCTGACGTCTTCTCTTTTGCCTAAAGAATACTTCTAGTTAAGCTAGATCAGTAAAAACTTCCGGCTCAGCTTGCATTAGGGCTGGGTTTTAAATCAGTACTAGTTGAGTTGAGTTGAGTCTGAAGTAAATTCAGATTGAAAGTACACTTAGCACAGGTTGAGGGTGAACTCACTTTAGTAGTTCTTTTTCACTTGCTACAAAAATTTCTTGTGATAGCCTGTTATAGTTGTAATTCTGTCTCAGCTCTGTCTAACTCTGTATGGTTTGGACTTTACTCTTCTGATATTCAGGTATAGGTAATTCATTTTTTCTTTTGACAAGACTTTCAATTTTGGTTGTATTGTTGCTATTGTTTGATGTACCTTAGTAAGTTATTAGCTGTATTAGGTTTAGCAATGATTGCCTGGACTTTTAGGCTAGAGAAGTGCTACAAAAGGCGACATGTGATTTGTTTGATGCACAACAGGTGACACGTGATTTGTATGTTACACGTGACTTTTGTAATCAAACTTTTTCCTTATATATATATAAAAAAAAGGGCGACACGTGATTTGGTGCCCCAGGTTTTAGGGAAGTTTTACTGTATATAATGTATGTGTTTCTGTCGAGTACCAATCTCTTTACTTCAAATTAATGTTGGAAAACCTTTTAACCTTCCACAAGGGCGTACCTTTTAAAGAACTAAGCAACATTTTTATGTGCATTTACAAGCTAAGCAACAATATATCATACTAGCTTTCTGTTGATCATGGTCATGGACTGGCATGTGAAATTTGAAAAAATATGGGGACATGAGGATTGTAGGAGATGATATGATATCTCTGTATGCTCTAAACTTAAAACAAAAACATTAGTAAGTACCCTCAAGGATTGTGCTGGGATGGATAGGATCCTTGCCCTTTTGGTAAAGAGTGCTTCCCCTTTAATGAGCCTTAGTCGTATTGTGTCATTTTACTTTCAAAGTTTGTATCCTCCTTCATGTGTTACTGTCGAAAATGATGAACGGTTTAACCCAATAAAGAACCATCGGCTTTTTAGAGGTTTTTTTTTAAGCAAAAACATTGTCTCTTTTGTGAATTTGAAGGTGTGTGTTTTACAGCAGTTTTAATACGTGTTTTCTTAAAGGGCATGTTAGGGCTCAACTTGATGTAGGACAAACTATAATTATGCAAGGGTTGTAGAAGATAGCTTAAGTTTTATTAAACTGTTTTCTCGGATATGCTGATAATCTTTATGCACACCTCTAGCACTGTGCTTCGCTGTTGTGCCTCAATTTTATGCAATTTTTTTTGATGACCGAGAAATACTGGGGCCAGCTTTATTATAAACAACTGGAGCCTTTAGAACTCGGGAATAATGAGCCCGCCCCTCTACCCTTCTCCACTTAAGTACCAAACGTAGTTCACATGACATAGGGCTCGAACCCGTGACGTAAGTCACAGTCCCTCAATCTTTGCCACTTCAACTAAACCCTGTTTTATTCAAGATATTAGAAACTGAAGGTGCGATTTGAGTTGAAATATAGTCATGAAAATCTGTTCTAAGCAAACTCTTTAAAAAAGAATTTTTTTTCTAATGATTTAATGCGCAGAAATTCATTGTAAGGATCAACTGCAGACAAAAGCTGGTATTCATTAAGCTGAGAAGGGTAGATAGGCAGGTTAATTATCCTGAGTTTCGAACCGGGCGCCATTAACCCTGAGGGATTTTCTCAGTTATCAGACGAATATATATACATATTGTAAGAATGAATCTGGAAAAGTAATCAAATGATAACCTATAGGATCAAAAAGTTTATCATTGCTGGTTCTCATTTAAAGAGGGCACCTATTTGTCAATAGTTAGTTTCATTTGTCTGATCAATTTCTATTTTCCGATTTACTCATTTTCCATTGCCACGATATTCAAAAGTGTTCTAGCAACATAAGAAATATAGACTTACACCTCAATGACTCTCGGGCTTAATCTCTCCCAAGCAAATATATTTGTACCTTTGCCTTTTAAAACTTTCGTAGCAATGCTAGCTTTTTGTGTGTGATTGTGTTGGATGTGGTTCCTTTTCTGTTATATCTCTTCTTTCCTCTCGAACCGAGGGTCTTTTTGGAAACAGTCTCTCTGCCCCACAAAGGTAGAGGTATGGTCTGCGTACATCCTACCCTCCCCAGACCTCACTTGTGGGATTACATTGGGTAGGTTGTTGTTGTATTGTGTTGGGTGTTGGTGCAACTTGTTCGATAATGTGCAATGTGCTTGACAATTATGATTACCAAGATAAATGGGCTAAAAAGCACATGAAGACTTACCAATACATTATTCACTTGAATAGATAACTGGAATGACGCTATTATACTTTTAAATTTATATATGCTGCAGTTGTTGACAATTGTGTTTGTTTTCCAGGAAGAATTGCGGAATAGCATAATAGCCACTGTGAAAGAATCAGTAGCACTTAACCGTCCAGGTGTAGAAAATTTGAAACCAAGGCAACTCTCCGATGCTATATATCAAGAAGTTGGGTAGGCCATATTTTCATACTTTCCCATGGTTTCGATTTTTTCAACTAAAGACACTAGAAGTACCTAAACTTTGTGAATTCTTTCCTTAGCTCCCCCGCGTTGTTCTTTTAACTAGGCTCTTCAACTAGGCTTTTTCTGTTTCTTCTTTGTCTTTCACTTGCTTAGAACCTTTTGATTTGAATTACCTTTAGAATAACCTTGGCCTCCATCCTTGTGTTCAACTGACAAATATAGTAATGCATGCTTGAAATAGGTAAATGCACAGTTGTTTTTATTTCTTTGATACTTCACTACTTTTTTTTTTTTTTGAAAAGAGGGGGGGGGGGGGTTGGGGGTGGTTGGGGGTGGTATGTTTTAATTTGTCTACTTTATGTGATACTGATTAGAAAGATTATCTATTTTTTGGGATGTAGAATTACCCTTAATCTTTATTTGAGAAGACATTTTATCCAGGAAAAAATATGAAGATTATACCCTTGTCCAGAACAAACTGTTATGTCTGACTTGGCATGAAAATTAAGGGACACTTGAAATTGGTATTGCTTAGCTCTAAATGAAAAATAGATGTGGTCCATAGAAAAGAGAAATAGGATAAGTAATTAGCAGTTTCTTTTTTTTGGAGAGTGAAAATTGTTTTGAAATGTTTTAAAGCAATCTGGACATTTCAATTTGGTATTGAGGGAATAATTCTTTATCAATAAAATGAAAAAAGAAGTTTTCTGATGATTGTAGCGAAAATGTTGTTACTCGAGGGGTTGGGGGGGATGGCGGTGGTCAAGTGAGGGGAGAAAATTTAATGGGCCTAAGTGGTAAGTTAATGAAAGCTCGATGGCTTTTAGTCTTTTTTTACCTGTTAAACGAGCAGCGAATTATGACAATGCGTTGCAACTAGTGATATAAGTTAACCTGTCTTGGTCATGAACTATAGGGACAAAGTCATGGGTAAAATTTCAGAAGATCTGTGGAGTACAATCAGAACTGGTGATGGCATTCAAACGGAGATAACCCAAACTGTTCAATCGGTTTACAATAAGTTATTGTACCCACAACTAAATGAAGCTGGCGAATCTTCCTCTCATTCAGACTTGCAGCCAGCTAAGAATGGAGTTGAAAGTAATGGACATATTGCTGCGTCAGGCAGTGGGTCCGCGTTGTCTGTTGATGCGGAGCCAAGTGAACCTCCTGGTTTTGCCCGATTAGGTTCAAATCAGAACAGCAAAAGTGACCATAAGGAATCACCCAAAGAGGAATCAGGAATTCCTATTCCTGTTCCTGCCCAGTCAGAGACCAATTGCTCACTTGACCCTTTGGTGCCCGACAGTGTGGATGTTGGTGCGCCACCTGGCTTTGCTATAGTCACGAAAGAGAAGAATCCAGATAATGTCGATGATGAAGATCCGGACGTGCCTCCAGGATTTGGCTGATCGCTTATTAAGTTATAATGCTTCTGTTTATATTTTTGGAAAAGGTTAACCATAGTGGGTTGATCATTGACGTGTCAAGTTCAAGAAGCTTGTGTTGACACGTGCAAAGAGTACCTTACTTTGACTTCGCCGACTAGAAGTTCATGACCTCTCTTTCTTCAATTTCCCGAGGTTAGAAGCCTTAACTATGTCACTTGTGCATGATCTTGGATTACAGATTAGTACTATCAAACATCAGAGCCTTTAGATATGAACATTGTGGATAAAAGGATGTCAGTTGTAAGAGTTAATTTTGTTGGTTCTTTAGATGTTAATCGTATTATTACTTCCTACACTGTACAGGGTCAACATACTTTTTTGCCCTTATGCTGTCTTTTAAATGGTTTTCTTTTAGCTGTTTTTCCAAAATTTCTAGGAGTTGATGCTGTGGATTGGACAAAGGAAAATTAGTTGCCCATATCAATTGGCAAGAAGGTATTATTTGTAAATGCCTTTTACGTGATTTTCTAAGCATTTTATTCTCTCTCTTGGTTACAAAGATACTGCATTATGCCTTGGTGAGGTGCCTTGTCTCTTATGGAGAATTATACTAGAGAAGAAAGCTACTATTCTCTCTGTCCCAATTATTTGTCATAATTTCCTTTTTAATGTCTAAAAAAGAATCTTGTACTTCTTTATTTGGAAACAATTTAATTTTAAACTTACCCTTAATGAGATTATTTATAGCCACACAAATGTCTATGACTTATTTTAGACCACAAGTTCCGACAATGTTACCTCCCTAAAACACCGTGCCCAATCAAACACTAGGGAGTAGGATTTTCTGAATTATTCATATTTATGACATGAATATGTAAAACTATATTGTTAAATTATGTGGCCACCTCATCTAAAAATATAAGTTGTTAGAGAGAACATAGTTTTATTTAATTAGTTATATGTTCAACACGCCCCTCATGCACGAGCCTGATTTGTCTTTTTGATGATCCAAGCACATGGAAATTGTTTTTGATGAAGGGTTGGCGGTGAGATTTCAACTCAGGACATTTGCCTGTTCAGATACCATATTAAATTGTGTGACCACTTTATGTCTAAAAAGCTTAAACTGTTAGAACAAACTTACTTTTATTTATGTAATTATATCATCAAGATATGTTTTCTCTTCTGATATGCCTCTTAGTTGTTTAGGTGTACTTCTATGAGCTCACAAGAATGGAATTTTATTATCTTTCTTTAGATTGTTTGTGTATGCTACATGAGATGATGAAATTTTATTGACAATTCTATGAATAATGCAGGTATGCAACACTAACTTCAGATACAAGAAGTGTTATTTATTGGTATTAAAAAGTTCCAAGCATGCTGTTTGGAATTCGATATTTAGGTTTGTTTGCCTAAACACTCCTGTAGTATGAATCGGAGTTTAGGTTTATTTGCCTAAACAATCCTGTAATATGATCCAAAATTTAGTTTTTTTTTTGCCTAAGCACTCCTTTAATACGATTCGCAATTTTGATTTGTTTGCCTAAATACTCCTGTAATTTACAGCATGGAGAGCTAGAGTCCTGGCATTACATAAATCTCTTTTTAATTTCGGCAGTTTCATTAACACATTGTATTAAGTACCATTCTAGTTGTTAATGAAATGATTGTCATATAATTGTGTGACTGGCAGCACTTTTCTCAAGGGGAACTGCTCAGCTCAATTTGAAAGAGTTGAAATGTTCAGATTTGCATAGTCTATTCTAGTTTGTTTTCATCCAAACTGTAATTAGTATTTACTTAAATATTTTGAGAACTGTATTAGCATTCAAAATTCTAAGAATTCCAATCTATGAGGAAAAGAAAAAACAGGTAACTATCATTACATTGGGTCAATCAAGTACCCCAAGATATGAATGTCAACATCCAAACTAAGAAAGTTATGAGACGAAAACATAGAAAGAGTGATTATGACCTAAATTGAGTAAAGGGAAGTTCCACCAATAGTGTATTCTAGGGGTCGTTGAGGTGTGAACGGTTATGGGAGACTAGGGAAATCTCGGGACAAAGAAAAATACTAAAAGTGATTTCTTTTCATCTGGTTAAGTCTTGGTGCATAAGATTACACAAGTAGCTAGTTGATTATTGAGGTGTGCACGAGTTAGCTGGATACTACAGTAAAGGATGTTGACGTTTGACAAAAGGTGTCAAACATAAAATTAGTAAGAAACAAAGTAGTGAGGTTCTTGGAAGATGTGTTTATGTCAATTGAGATGGGGAAAGGAGAACCAACATGAGAAGAATAAAATAAAGTTACAGGAAGGAGGACGGTGATGTGAAAGAGTGACTGGGAATATTCAATTTGAATTGACCTGCAATAGAATCTATAAATTCATTTTCCTATCTTGACACCATTTTTGCTTAATATTTCTAATTAAGTTGGAAGGAAAGTTTTGATCAAGAGAATCTCCAAAGTATTTTACTTAGGCTTTGTCACAGATCTTAGTCATTCAGATCTGTTTAAAACCTATTAAATGGTTGTAAAATAAGAAATGTAATGATTGAGATCTGATTCAAACCTAAAACGCAAATGCATTTACTGACTGAGATCAGAATGATTAAGATTCGAACCTTCATCAAGTGCAAGTAAATAAGGTCTTAGTGGGTTTATGGTACGGAGAATTTGAGTTAAAAAATAGACATAGACAGTGAGGATTCATATAGCCAAAGTTAAGCTAAGGTGCAATCTGTATCTAATGAATTAAATACTTCCATGAAATGACACACTGATACTAAAGAAAACAACAGATGACTATCTTTCATTTTATGAAAATGCCTTAGCTTTAAGGGGTCGTTTGGCTGGGAAACAAGTTATCCCAGGATTACTTATCCTGGGATTAGTTATCTCGGAATTGGTTGTTCCATTCTCTCACAGGGATAAAGTAAAATTGCAATCCTGAGATTAGTTATACCACGATTTTATCTCAACCAAAAGTGGGATAAAAACATCTCAAATTTAATCCCAAAATTATTTATTCCTTATCCCGCGTACCAAATGAGCCCTGATAGTTCTCTTTCCATAAAGTTATACTTAATTAGTAGATAAAGTTATTTCTGTGAGTATTACTAAAGATCCAAAGTTGGGAACTTTTATTTTTTTATATATAAAATGTACCACGTGGATGTTTGTTCACTTATTTGAAGTTGCAGTTGGTCTCTGTCGTCATAGGCATGCCCTATTTCTTTGTATTAAATACTAAGATGATAGTTGATTTCCCCACTCAGCAACATGTTAAAGTCTCCACACAATAATACTTTAATCAACATGATGCACTATTTGATTAAACAATTGACGAAGCTTCCAAAATGATTTTCCTCTAGTCCAACTCCTCCAAAACTCTAAGGTTTAATTCCAAACAAGTCGTGATCGGCTATATAAATTCACTATCTCTATGGCTCCATATATTTCTATAAGGACAAAAATGGCTGGCTGCAAACATAATACAGTTTAGCAGATTCCTCTGCAAGAAATCAATACCATTATTCTCTCTTCAACTGAACTCCACATGTTAAGTACAAAGCACATCAGTATTTAATTTCATCCTGTATTTTTTTCTCTCATGATGGTCCACAAACCACAATAATACTTTAATCAACATGAGGTGAGCTATTTGATTAAAAAATTAAAAAAGTTTCTATGGTGAGTTTACCGCGTAGAAAATCAGTCAAAATTACAGGGCCGAAGAACACTATATATACTACTAGTTCAAAGAATGTAGAGTATCAACTTTACTAAATATCAAGAAATTAGAGCTCTTCTAGCCCATTTTGTAGCCATGAAATTCTTGAAAATCTTTATTCTTTTTTGCATGCTTAGCAATTATCCATGGCCAACTATTCAAAGCCCTTTAGAGACTTATATAGTTCATGTTGAATCTCCAGAAAGCCGAATTTCCACTCAATCTTTATCAGATCAGGATCTAGAGAGCTGGTACCTTTCATTTTTGCCAAATACCATAGCAAGCACAAGCTCAAATGAAGAGGCCCCGCGTTTAGTATATTCATATCGCAACGTGATGAAAGGCTTTGCTGCAAGATTATCCGCAGAGCAAATGAAAGAAATGGAGAAAAAACCAGGCTTCATATCTGCATGGCCGCAGAGGATATTGTCTTTACACACTACACATACTCCAAGCTTTCTTGGATTGCAGCAAAACATTGGCTTGTGGCGGGATTCCAACTATGGGAAAGGTGTGATCATTGGAGTCTTGGACACCGGGATTTCACCTGATCATCCTTCATTTAGCGACAAAGGAGTGCCTCCTCCGCCTGCTAAATGGAAGGGCAAGTGTGAATCAAACTTCACTACAAAGTGTAACAATAAGCTCATTGGCTCGAGGTCTTTCATAAGAGACAATCGTTCACCAATAGATGATAATGGACATGGCACTCACACGGCCAGCACAGCTGCAGGAGGTTTTGTTAAAGGGGCTAATGTATATGGGAATGCAAATGGCACTGCTGTAGGGGTTGCCCCTCTTGCTCACTTGGCTATTTATAAGGTTTGTGACTCATTTGGTTGTGAGGACAGTGACATTTTAGCTGGCATGGATGCAGCTATTGACGATGGTGTTGATATCCTATCCCTTTCCCTTGGTGGATTGACTAGTTCCTTCTATAACGACCCCGTTGCACTCGGCGCATATAGTGCAACAGAAAGAGGCATTCTTGTAAGTTGCGCTGCTGGTAATAGTGGTCCATCCAATAGCACTATTTCAAATGAAGCCCCATGGATTCTGACAGTAGGTGCAAGCACTCTTGACAGGAAAATTAAGGCTACTGTTGAGCTAGGAAACAAAAAAGAATTTGAGGGAGAGTCAGCTTTTCATCCAAAGGCTCAGAATTCAACTTTTTTGCCTTTGTTTGATCCTGCACAGAATGCAACTGACTTGGACAGCCCTTATTGCGGTACGGGTACACTGTCCGACCCCGCTATTAGAGGCAAAATAGTTTTGTGCATGGTAGGTGGTGGTTATACCAGGATTGAAAAGGGACAAGCAGTAAAGGATGCTGGAGGTGTTGGCATGATTATCTACAATGATCCGGATGATGGTTTCACTACATCAGCTGATGCTCACGTCCTTCCTGCCCTGGATGTTACTTATGTAAATGGAATGAAAATTCTTGCCTACATGAATTCAACAAAGAAACCAGTATCCAGAATTACATTCCAAGGAACGATAATCGGAGATAGAAATGCACCAGTGGTTGCTTCATTTTCTTCTAGAGGACCAAGCACGGCTAGTCCGGGAATCTTGAAGCCTGACATTATTGGTCCCGGTGTTAACATTCTTGCTGCTTGGTCTACTTCTGTTGAGAACAACACTGACACAAAATCAACCTTCAATATTATTTCTGGCACCTCCATGTCTTGTCCTCACCTTAGCGGAGTAGCAGCATTGCTAAAAAGCATTCACCCCACTTGGTCTCCTGCAGCTATTAAATCAGCAATCATGACAACCGCTGATACAGTAAACCTCGCCAACAATCCCATACTAGATGAAAGGCTTCTTCCTGCTAATATCTTTGCAATTGGAGCAGGACATGTCAATCCATCAAGAGCAAGTGATCCGGGACTAATTTATGATACTCCTTTCGAGGACTACTTACCTTATTTATGTGGTTTGAATTACACAAACCGACAGGTGGGAAACCTTCTACAACATAAGGTGAATTGCTCGGAAGTGCAAAGTATTTCTGAAGCGCAACTAAATTATCCTTCATTTTCCATCACACTCGGAGCAAATTCTCAGTCATATACAAGAACAGTGACTAACGTCGGTGTGGCTAAATCATCTTACAGTGTGGAGATAGTTTCACCACAAGGCGTGTCTGTGACTGTTAAACCCTCTACTCTAAACTTCTCCCAGTTGAACCAGAAGTTGACATACCAGGTGATCTTTTCCAAAACAACCAGCAACTCAAATAGTGATATAGTTCAAGGATTCTTGAAATGGACTAGTAATAGGCACTCCGTAAGAAGTCCGATTGCAGTTGTGCTAGTGTAGTAAAACTGCAATATTATTAGATTTCTAGTATTTCTAATGAATTTTGCTTGTAAAATAAACATGTATGGATGAGGCTCCCCTCCATTACCCTTTTCCTCTTGTTGATCCAGTACATGCATAGATTTTCTATACTTGTCCATTTTCAGTTCTCTGAGTCAAGACTAATTTAAAATCTACTTCCTCTTAACCATAATACTGATGGGAATTTCATTCTGGTTGGAGAAAGATTTTCATACCATGGGTTTTAAGTTGTTTAGGTGTTTGCTTCTATTAATACACAAGAATGGAGTTATGATCTGTCCACTAAGCGTATAATCGTATTGTGGCGACTACAAGCCGCTAAACGCCATTATTCAGTGGCAACTCACCAAAAGTTGTTCTTTGGGACCCTTTTTTAGCAGCGTATCTGCTTACCTTTTTTAGCGAGTTTATCGCCACAATATCTTAGTGCATAGCAGGAGCTTAATGCACCGGCCTGCCCTTTTTGCCTCCATTTTAGTGGTGACTTGTAGGGGTCGTCACAGATAACTTTTAGCTATGGAAGTACTTGGAGCAATCCCAAAGTCGCTACTAAAACCATTTATATATGCATTAGGATATCTCGGTTCGAGAAAACAAAATAAAAGGCTCGAACCATTTCTTCTTAGTTTTTTCAAATTTGATAAATATTGGTTGGTTGTAGATTTCATTATAGTTCTATGATTCAGAGTATTCTTTCCTCTTTGATCCATTTGAATTCCATATTAGAAGTTGAGTTCCGATCTATTAAGTAAAAAGAATTGATTCAACATATTTCTTGTATACTCTTTGGTACTATATTGGATTTGAATCAGATTTGGAATCATTAGTCTTTTCTTCAAGATTATGAAAACTGTATTAGCTTCAAAGTTATAAGAATTCCAATGTATGAGGAACAAATAAACAGTTATTATCACTATATTGTGTCAATCAAGTAGCTCAACATATTATGTCTAATTTACTTAGACCGTGAACATCAGCATCTAAACCACTAAAGTAGGAGTCACAAAAACATAAAATACCAAGAAAAATAGTCATTGTGACCTAAATTGAGTAATGGGAGGTCTGCCAAGGCAATCGTTTGGATATTTCCCAAACCTAACCCGGGGCGGATCAGAGGGAACTACAACATGGGGAATGTCTGTGCCTTGTTGCAAGGCTCATTTTTGGTGCGGATTGCTAACTACTAGGCTGGATCGGGAGTTGACCTGTCGAGACACCTTTTGTTATAATTGGACAAATTTCTCCTTTTTGTTTCTGCTTGTTCTTTGCCATAATGTCCATTTTGGGTTGAGTTGGAAGAGGAATTCCTAAATCTTATAATGATGAGACTGATCACAATAAAACTGCCGTAGTTGAGTTCACTGCCATAGAACTCAACAGTTACACCTACTTATTTAACACCATACTTAGATTTTGTCATTCTAAAAGGAACATTGGCTTTAACAATTCCATAACCGTCTATCAAAACAACCGTAAATATTTTACAAAGGAGGTTGATGCTTGACAAAAGTGTCAATAAGTATGGTATCCAGAAAGCAAGTATCGAAAGATGTATTTGTTTAACATTGCTAAGTGGGGAATATAAAAGAGTTTAATAGCTAATACTCCCTCTATTTCAATTTAAGTGGGGAATATAAAAGAGTTTAATAGCTAATACTCCCTCTATTTCAATTTATATGACATACTTTTTGTTTTAGTCTATCTAAAATAGAATGTCATACCTCATGTAAAAATAATTTAAATTTTAAACTTCTTATTATATCCTTAATGAGATGATTTATAGCCACACAATTGCTTATGGTTTGTTACAACAAGTTTCAATAATCAATCTTTCTTTCTTAAATTCATATCAAATCAAATACCGCCATATAAATTGGGACGGAGGGTGTAGGAAATAGGGCATGCCAATTATGATAGACACCATCTCCAATGTCTAATAAGTGAAAAAAGTAACATCCATATGGTACATAACTATTGTTATATCCAGAACCCTGACTATACTATAACAACAACAATAACAACATGCCTAGTAGAATCCCACAATGCGGGGTCTGGGGAGGGTAGAATGTACGCAGACCTTACCCCCACCTTCAAGGTAAGGAGGTTGTTTCCGAAAGACCCTCGGCTCAAGAGAGAAAACAAGAAAACAAGACAAAAAGTCAGATAGGGACAAGCATATCAAAAACAATATGAAAACGAGGAATAACAAAAGCGAGAAAGTCATGATAGAACGATCGGAAAGAAAGGAGCATTAGCTACCATAGATATATAAGATAATCGAAGCACAAGGCCCAACAAATATAAGCAGAAATCAAGTGGCCATAAGCGAATGAGCAAAATTACAACTACTAGGATGAAAGGATAAGCAACCTAGCCTTATATCCTAATCTGAGTCCTCCACAACCTCCTATCTAAGGTCATGTCCTCAGTAAGCTGAAACTGCGCCATGTCCTGTCTAATCACCTCTCCCCAATACTTCTTCGGCCTCTCTCTACCTTTCCTGAAACCGTTCAAAGCCAACCTCTCACACCTCCGCCTTTGGAGCATCTGCGTCTCTCCTTTTCACATGCCCAAACCATCTCAGCCTCGCTTCCCGCATCTTGTTCTCCACCGATGCCACTCCCACCTTGTCCCGGATATCTTCATTCCTAATTCTATCCCTCCTAGTGTGCCCACACATCCATCGCAGCATTCGCATTTCCGCGACTTTCATCTGTGAGAGTTCTTAACTGGCTAACACTCCGCCCCGTACAATAAAGTCGGTCTAACCACCACTTTGTAGAACTTGCCTTTAAGTTTTGGTGACACTTTCTTGTCACACAGCACTCCGGAAGCGAGCCTTCATTTCATCCACCCTACACCAATACGATGTGAAACATCATAGTCGATATCCCCGTCTCACTTGTATAATAGACCCTAAGATACTTGAAACTTCCTTCTTTTGGATGGCACAGGTACCAAGCCTCGCCCATCGTCAACCTCCTGTGATGCCACTGACACTGCACTCAGATACATGTCTTGGTCCTACTCAATTTAAATCCTTTAGACTCCAACGTCTGTCTCCAGCCCTCCAGCTTAGCGTTAACTCCGCTACGAGTCTCGTCAATCAAGACTATGTCATCCGCGAACAACATACACCAAGGCACCTCACCTTTTGATCGAGTTACACTATGGGATTACACTGGGTATGTCGTTGTTGTTGTGATCGGTTTACATAAATATTCACTGTCTAGTCGCTTCATATATTTCTATAAGGTCAAAATTGGCTGGCTGCAAAAGTAATACAGGTTAGCGGATTGCCCTGCAAGAAATCAATCCCATGATCCTCTCTTCAAGGAACTCCACATGTTATCTAATTGTTGTCATTAAAAATAATAAATTATAGGAAAGAGTTCACAAATAGACTATACATATTTCTAGTCCCTCAGTTCACATCACTGTCCTTTTCCTTTTCTTGATTCATCGTTTCACTTTTTCCCCACATTAATACTTTAATCAACAGGAGGTGGGCTAGTGGATTAAACAATTGAAAAGGCTTCCATCCAATAATTTTTTATTTTGGATATTGGTTTCGTTATGAAATATTCACACATATTTAATGAATTTTCTAACACATCACTGTCCTTTTCCTTTTCTTGATTCATCGTTTCACTTTTTCCCCACATTAATACTTTAATCAACATGAGGTGGGCTAGTGGATTAAACAATTGAAGAGGCTTCCATCCAATAATTTTTATTTTGGATATTGGTTTCGTTATGAAATATTCACACATATTTAATGAATTTTCTAACACAAATATAGAGTCTAAACCGGTACCTAATAGTGGAGCTGCGCCCCTGAATTTTGAGCTCGAACATGTAAATTTACAAAAAAAAAAAAAAAAAAAAAAAAAAAAAGAAGAAGAAAGAAAGATTGAGTATGATCAATTATATGAAAGAGTTCAAATAGACCATTCATCTTTCTAGTCACTCTGTTCACATCACTGTCTTTTTCCTTTTCATGATTCATCCTTTCACTTTATTTTTTTTCTTCTTATGATGGTTCTCTTTTTCCACACAATAATACCTTCATCAACATGAGGTGGGATAGTGGATTAAAATAATTGAAGAGGCTTGCATCCAATAATTCTTCATTTTAGTTATTGAGTTCATAACTAAATATTCATTCATATTTAATGAATTTTCTAATACAAATATAAAGTCTAAGCAAAAGCTATACTAGATTTGTCTGAAGCTGTACTTAATTAGTGCTCTGCCCCTGAATTCCGAGCTCGAACCTATAATCTTGCCTCTGACTACCTTAATTCCGAGTAACTTGTGATCGGCTATACAAATTTTCACTGTCTATGTCGCTCCATATATTTCTATGAGGTTAAATTTTAGCAGATTGCTCTTCAAGAATTCAATCTCACTATCTCTCTCTTCAAGTGAATTCCAAATGTTAAGTACTAAGCACTTCAGTAAATTTCCTTCTATTCTTGATTCTTCCTTTAACTTTATTTATTCTTTCTCATGATGGTTCTCCTTTATTTTTTCTTTCTCATGACGGTTCTCCTTTCTCCACACAATAATACTTTAATCAACATGAGGGGAGCTATCTGATTTAACAATTAAAAAAGTTTCTATGGTCAGTTTACCTCGTAGAAAATCAGTCAAACTTACAAGGCCAGAGAGCACTATATATACTAGTAGTTCAAAGAATGCCTAGTATCAACTGTGCTTTACTAAATACCAAGAAATTAGAGCTCTTCTAACCCATTTCCAGCCATGATGTTCTTGAAGTCCTGTCTTGTTTTTTGCATGATTAGTTGTTTATCATGGCCAACTATTCAGAGCCCTTTAGAGACTTATATAGTTCAAGTTGAATCTACAGAAAGCCAAATTTCCACTCAATCTTTATCAGATCAGGATCTAGAGAGTTGGTATCTTTCATTTTTGCCAAATACCATAGCAACCACAAGCTCAAATGAAGAAGTGCCGCGTTTAGCATATTCATATCGCAACGTGATGAAAGGGTTTGCTGCAAGATTATCAGCGGAGCAAGTGAAAGAAATGGAGAAGAAAACGGGCTTCATATCTGCGTGGCCGGAGAGGATATTGTCCTTACACACTACGCATACTCCGAGTTTTCTTGGATTGCAACTGAACACGGGTTTCTGGAGGGATTCCAACTATGGTAAAGGTGTGATCATTGGAGTCTTGGACAGTGGAATTTCTCCTGACCATCCTTCATTTAGCGACGAAGGGATGCCTCCACCGCCTGCTAAATGGAAGGGCAAATGTGAATCAAATTTCACTACAAAGTGTAACAACAAGCTCATTGGTGCGAGATCTTACATACAAGACAATCCTTCGCCAATAGATGATGATGGACATGGCACTCACACGGCCAGCACAGCTGCCGGAGGTTTTGTGAAGGGTGCCAATGTGTATGGGAATGCTAATGGCACTGCAGTTGGGGTTGCCCCTCTTGCGCATTTAGCCATCTATAAGGTTTGTGACGCTTCTGGTTGCCCAGACAGTAACATTTTAGCTGCCATGGATGCAGCCATTGATGATGGTGTTGATATCCTATCCCTTTCCCTTGGTGGATTTACTAGTCCCTTCCATAATGACCCCATTGCGCTTGGTGCATTTAGTGCAACCGAAAGAGGCATTCTTGTGAGTTGCTCTGCAGGCAATAGTGGTCCATACAATAATTCTGTTGCAAACGAAGCCCCATGGATTCTGACAGTAGGTGCAAGCACTCTTGATAGGAAAATTAAAGCAACCGTTCAACTCGGAAACAAACAAGAAATCGAGGGTGAATCAGCTTTCCATCCAAAGGCTTTCAACTCAACATTCTTTCCTCTGTATGAACCTGGAAAAGGTGAACGTGAATTTACCGAAGGCTCTTATTGCCAAGATGGGTTAGCGTACACTTCTAATGGAGGCAAAATAGTTTTGTGCCAGGTAGGTGGTGGTATTACAAGGGTTGCAAAAGGACAAGTCGTAAAGGATTCTGGAGGTGTTGGCATGATTATTATCAATGATCCAGAAAACGGTTTCACAACATCAGCCGATGCTCACGTCCTTCCTGCCTTGGATGTTACTTATGCAGATGGAATGAAAATTCTTGCCTACATGAATTCAACAAATAAACCTGTTGCCCGGATTACTTTCCAAGGAACTATAATAGGAGATAAAAATGCTCCTGTGGTTGCTGGATTTTCTTCTAGAGGACCAAGCACGGCTAGTCCTGGAATACTGAAGCCGGACATTATTGGTCCTGGTGTTAACATTCTTGCTGCTTGGCCTACCTCCGTGGAGAACAACACAAACACAAAATCTACCTTCAATATTATTTCCGGCACATCCATGTCTTGTCCTCACCTGAGTGGAGTAGCAGCATTGCTAAAAAGCGCTCACCCCGCTTGGTCTCCAGCAGCCATTAAGTCAGCAATCATGACAACTGCTGATACAATAAACCTCGCCAACAATCCCATCCTAGATGAAAGGCTACTTCCTACAAATATCTTTGCGGTTGGTGCAGGACACGTCAATCCGTCAAGAGCAAATGATCCAGGACTAATTTATGATACCCAATTCAAGAGCTACTTACCTTATTTGTGTGGTTTGAATTACACAAATCGAGAGGTTCGAGACCTTCTTCAACGCAAGGTGAATTGCTCGGAAGTGAAAAGTATTCCTGAAGCACAACTAAATTATCCTTCATTTTCCATCATACTCGGAGTGAATTCTCAAACATACACAAGAACAGTGACTAATGTCGGAGAGGCTAAATCAGCTTATAATGTGGAGATTTTTTCACCACCAGGAGTTTCCGTGAATGTTAAGCCGTCTACTCTAAAATTCTCCAAGTTGAACCAGAAGTTGACATACCAAGTGACTTTTTCCAAAACAACCAACAACTCCAACAGTACTGTAGTTCAAGGATTCTTGAAATGGATTAGTAATAGGCACTCTGTAAGAAGTCCAATTGCAGTTGTGCTAGTCTAGTAGAACTGCAAGATTATTGGATTTCTGATTTTGTTTTATTTCTAATGATTTTTCCTTGTTCAATAAACATGTATGTGCTTAGATTCCAGATCTAAGGGTCAAGACTTATTTAAAATCAGCTTCCCCTTAACCATAGTTAGACTAGAAATTGGCAAGAGAAAACAAGTATCCGAAAATATTGATGAGAATTTCCTTCTGGTTGGAGAAAGATTTTCTTACCATGGAAATATTCTTTCAAGATAGAAATGGTGCAAATATCAAAAAAAAATAGAAGCAGCTTTCATTATTTACAAAATTCAATAACAACAAATGATCACTAGGAGAAAAAGAAAACCAGTTTATGAGCAAAACATTTTCGGTAGGTCTTCTTCGTTCTTACACCACTTTTTGCAAGAAATGTTATTTATAGGTTTTAAAAAGTTCCAAGAATGATGATTGGAATACATATACTCCTATAATATGATTCAACTGTGAATACATTTTTAAACGTGGAGATGTATAGGTTCTGCCATTACTTGAATCAATTACCATTCTAGTTGTTGATGTAGTGAGAGTCATTTAATTGATTTACTGGCAGCACTTTTCTCCTGTGGAACTAGTCAGCTCAGCGTTACACCTAGATTTACTGAAATATTCAGATTAAAAATAAACCAGATTGGTATGCATTTTTTTCATAGTCTAATGTAGTTCATTCTCATCCAAACTGTAGTTCATTCTCATCCAAACTGTCTTTAGTCTTTTGTTCAAGATTATAAAGTTTATTAGCATTCAAAATTATAAGAATTCCAATCTATGAGGAAAAAAAAAAAAGAAATAAATAAACTGGTACTATCACTACATTTTATGATAATGATGAGTTGAGCTTAAATGGAGAAGTGAGGAATCATATAGCTGACCCAACCTTGTTTAGGACTGAGACATAGTTATTGTTAGTACTATCATTACATTGCATAAATCAAGTACCGAAAGATATGAATGTCAACACCCAATCTACAAAAGTATTGAGTTACAAAAACATAAGATACCAAGAAAACCAGTCCATCCAAGTGTGGGTTCTAGCGGTTAATAAGGTGTGAATGGTCATGAGAGACTAGGGAAATCTCGGGACAAATATGCCCTCTAAGGCTCTAACTTTGGGTGTGCATAAGTAGACATCTCAACTTGTCTTCACTTTGTTAGTTGAACACTCCAACTTACAAAATAATCGACACCCCCAAAATTTATGTGCCACGTCAACATTTGTGTTTACGTATTCAACTTTATACAAGTTGAGGTGCCTACTTGTACATATTCAAAGTTTGAGGGCATACTTGCCAGCTGCGGCCAAGTTTGAAGACCTGCATATGTATTATGCCAAGAAAATACTAACAACAATTTCATTTTGTTTAAATGTTATTTCTGTTAGTCTGCTTAAGTCTTGGAGTGCAAAATTGCGCAAACACTACTAAAATATCTCTATTTTCCCATTGAAAAATGTTCGGTGGCTATTTTCCACTGAATGTCAGTAGGAAAAATCGAAATACTAGTTTTTTCATACGGAAAAATTAGAAAGTTTACCAGCGACTCAATGCGAACCTATTTCCCACCATGCTTTTTACCACTGAGCTGTTTGGTGGGAATGAGGTGAGAAAAACATATTTTATAACTCAAATTTTTCACTGAATATCGGTGGAAAAAACCTTTGTTTCTAGTTGTGAAATACCGGGTGGATTATTTATGAGGCATTGCACAAGTTAGCCGGACACCACGGTTATAGAAGGCTTAATACATAAATAGGCACTTAAACTTGGCCCCAGCAGGCAAGTATGCCCTCCATCTTCGGGTGTACACAAGTAAGTACCTCAACTTGTATAAAGTTAAACATGTAAACACAAATGCTAACGCGGCGTTGACGTGGCCCTCCCAAACTTTATGTGTCACGTCAATGCATGTCAGCATTTGTGTTTATGTGTTTTATACGAGTTAGTCTTTCTTTGTGCGCGTCCGAAGTTGGAGGCATCTTCTGTGATTGGACAATTTAAGTGCATTTATGTATTATGCCTTATAAATAAAAGTAGGGAAAAGGGTCAAATATAAACAAGCTTTAGTTTATTAGTCGAAACTTTGCCTTCGTTCGAAAGTGATCGGAAATATCATAAAGTTTATAAAGTTTACACCCATACCCTCAATTGGATGGAATCCCCAAATCAACCTCAATTTCCCAATTTCACTTAAAATTACCCGATTTCCCTTTGTAACCCGACCCAACCGTATCCACCTAATTAAAATAACCACGAAATATACCCCATTTCCGCCCTAAAATATTTCGGTGGACATTTGAGAGAGAAGGGAGCGCGACTGCTCCTTCTTCTTCTTCTCAGGCGAACTACATAGAATTTATAAATTACATATTTTTCTTTTGATAATTGACATGTTTTAATATGAAAGTAATAAATTGATAGATTGACATAAGAAACAGTCTGTTTTTGTCCTTTTGGTATTAAACCGGCTCTCTATGTTACTTGCAAACTTCTCACAAACACTTCATCGATCATTACAGCAGTGGCACAGTGGAGCTATATATCCCATGGGCCATAGCTTGAGGGGTTCTCTGCACGTCACCACTGCTCTTACCTCAACGTTCTCACTCCCACGCTGCCAAAACACAACAAGCAGCCAACAAAATTCAGGTTCGAAACCCCCTGCCTATGACAGCAGGAGATTTGCCTTTTGGGACGAGCTCGTCGCATGGGGTTTGCCTAATGTGGATTACCTTTCCTGTGTGGTTTGCGGTTATTGCGGGAAATTTGGATTCTTTTCTGCGCGCATTAGCAGTAGCGGTACTGATTCCCATGTCATAAAAAAAATCCAGTGAACTCCAACCAAATCCGACAAGCTCGTCTCCGGCCACATGAACTACGACGGCCATCATGACTGTTCCTAATAGCGTTTATCACTATTTAAGAAAAAAAAAGCATCATTTGTACACTTACCATGCTTAAAATATATATATATTTTTTTTTAGCTAATTTCAGCATCTGAACCCAAGATTGAATCTTGCAAAAGAATCAATTCTTGGACCGAAAATGATTGTATTAGTAACTTGTTCTTGTGGAAAAATATTATTTGTTGGGAATTTCAATTTTATATGGGTCTACCAATTTATGTTAATTATTCTTATATGAATCTTCAAGAGATTTTAAATGAATGTCCAAGAAAATTGGTGAGAATCGGTAGAGATTTTAAATGAATGTCCAAGAAAATTGGTGAGAATCGGTAGTTAATCCCCCCCCCCCCCCCCCGCCCCACAACAAGAATCGGTAGTTAGACGATCAAGAAAATGAGTTTTTGGAGTTTAATTCGTTAAATTAGTTTTGTGGGTACGGCCAATCCGATTAAAAAAGGAAAAATAGGGTAATTTTAAGTGAAATTGGGAATTTGAGGTTGAATTGGGGGATTCCATCCAATTGAGGGGTATGGGTGTAAACTTTATAAATGAGAGGGGTATATTTGACTACTTTTACATTATAGGCGAAGTAAAAAGTCATTAATAAACTAAAGTAATGACGTATATTTGACCCTATTCCCATAAAAGTATGTTTGTCGGTCGACAATAGTGTCGAGAAACATAAAAGTAGTAAGAAACATAGAAATAGTGAGGTTCTTGGAACTTGGAAGATGTATTTAATTATCTCAATTCATATGGAGACTTTAACATGTTGCTGAATCGGGAACTCAAAAGAACTTCATTAGTTATAGTAAATAGGGCATGCCAATGATGACAGAGACCAACTCCAACGTTTAAATAAGTGAACAAAGTAACATCCACATGGTACGTGTTATATACACAAAAATTAAAGTTTTCAACTTTGGATCGTTAATAATATTCAATGAAAAAAAATAATTATAATATTCAATGAAATAACTTTATCTAGTATAACTTTATGAGAAAAAAATAAGATATTAAAGATAAGGCACTTTCATAAAATGAAAAAGTAGAGTCATCTGTTGTTTTATTAATATCACTGGGTCATCCCATGGAATATTTTATTCAGTAATAATACATCGTCACAGTAAATTTGCTTCACCAGGTCATACAAGGTATATCTATAGGTAAGCCTCCTAAAAATGTGAGATTTGAAATTTTGAAAATAAGATGCATTACCCTCTATAATAGATAAAAATGACTCGATGGCGTAAAATTTACTTACACTGACGGTTTATATTCTTATGTCCTTAAGTATGCAATTTTTTATCAAGGGATAATTTCAGAGACCTCCCCTGAGGTTTCGGCCTATAACACTGATCTCCTTTGTGGTTCTAAATATTACGTAGACCTCCCTTCTTTCGCATTTAATGTAACAAAACTATGTTATAATTTAAAATAGACAAGTTTGCCCTTCATATTTTAATTCTATTTTTTCTTCTATTTTATTAATCCATAACAAAACCATAAAGCTATAATTTAATCTGAAAAGCAATTAAGCAAATTAGTTACCCATTATACTTTACATTATTTTTAAAATAGCAAAACTATTTCCTGACTTTCTATTATCTTCATTCAATTTCTTCAAATAAATTTTGAATCTTACAAAATGAATAAAAATAAACAATATAAAATATAGGCATAATACATAAACAGACCCTCAAACTTGGCCTCAACTGACAAATATCTTTCTTCAACTTTGGGTTTGCACAAGTAAACACCTTAACTTGTATAAAGTTGAACACATAAACACAAATGATGACATGGCGCTAACGTGGCGCATAAATTTGGAGGTGTCTAGATGATCAATTTGTAAGTTGGAGTCTTCAACTGACAAAGTGAAGACAAGTTGAGGTGTCGCACATGCGCTTGAAATTGGAGGCATACGCGTCTGTATGCCAAGTTTGAGGGTTTATTTATGTATTTTTTCTAAAAAAAAAAGAAAAAGAAAGGGTGCTGTGGGGGGGTGGGGGGTGTGTGGAGCTTAAGCTCCAGCTATTTGAGTTCGGCATTGAAGAAGGCAAGCAGATTGAACACCAACGCCATCAATGGTAATTATTTTTTTCTTTAATGCTCTGTGAGCTAAGGTTTAAAAGGGTTTAACCCTTCATTGTTAATCAAAGAAAGAAAAAATAGGCAAGCTTAAAGTGAGTTAAAAATAAATTTTTAATAACTTTCTTCATCATTTGTTTATGTATGAATATGATTTAAACAAATTGAGTGACATATATGACTTAAATATACGAACCCAACGAAGAAAATTAAAATAACTAAACGAATTATGGTACACAAAGTTGAAGAAAAAATAGCATTAAAATATGAGGGGCAAACTTGTCTATTTTAAATTATAACATAGTTTTGTTACACTAAATACGAAAGAAGGGAGGTAGGTTTTATTGGCTAAAACCTCAGGGATATCTCTGAAATTATCGCTTTTATTAAACATTGAAGAAGCTTCCGAAAATATTCTCCTCTAATCTAACTCATCCAAAACTTTAATTATGTCTCAATTCCAAGCAGGTGTGATCGGTTATATAAATTTTCACTGTCTATGCCACTCCATATATTTCTATAAGGTCAAATATGGCTGGCTGCAACATAATACTACAGGTTAGCAGATTTATCTGCAAGAAATCAATCCCATGATTCTATCTTCAAGTGAATTCCACATATTAGTTAAAAGAAAGTAGGGGGTTACATATCAATGCTTATTATAGAGCTTTACCGGTAATTACTTTTAACTGATCTGATTCTGTAAATATATTTTACATCATCAGTGCACGCAGAATGTAACCTCAATTAGAAATAGAATATAAGTAAAATGCACTGTCATTGTAATTAATTGTTTTTATATTATCAGGTCATTCAAAAGAGATATATAAGTAAAATGTATCTTAAAATATAATACTACAGGTTACCTGCTACAACAAATAAAGATGACCTGATAGTGTAAAAAAACTGACCGTATATTTAACTTAAACTCAACCAAGAATATATATAAGTTGAAAATTGTCATCATTCATCAAATGCCAATTCAAATATAGTCAAAGTTGCAGTCTTGCAAGTAAAATTTTGGTCTTCCCCAAGAAGACAATTAAGAAAATCAAGATCTGGCATATGTCCAGCATAAGAATAATCAATTGTAGGAAAGAGCTCAAATAAACTATTCATATTTCTAGTCACTGAGTTCACATCACTGTCCTTTTCCTTTTCATGATTCATTCTTTCCACACAATAATACATTAATCAAACATGAGGTGAGCTATTTGATTAAACAATTTAAAAAGTTTCTATGGCGAGTTTACCGCGTTGAAAATCAGTCAAAATTATAGGGGCAAAGAACACTATATATACTAGTAGTTCAAAGTATGTCAAGTATCAAACTAGAGTTTACTTAGCCCATTTGCAGTCATGAAATTCTTGAAAATCTTTTTTCTTTTTTGCATTATTAGCTGTTTCTCATGGCCGACTATTCAGAGCCATTTAAAGACTTATATAGTTCAAGTTGAGTTCCCAGAAAGCCAAATTTCCACTCAATCGTCATCAATTGATTTAAAGAGTTGGTACCATTCTTTCTTGCCAAAGACCATAGCAAGCTCTAGTTCGAACGAAGAACCACGACTGATTCATTCGTACCACAACGTGATGAAAGGCTTTGCTGCAAGGTTATCAGCAGAGCAAGTGAAAGAAATGGAGAAGAAACCGAGCTTTGTATCTGCGCAGCCACAGAGGATATTGTCTTTACACACCACACATACTCCGAGTTTTCTTGGATTGCAACAGAACATTGGCTTGTGGACGGATTCCAATTATGGTAAAGGTGTGATCATTGGAGTCTTGGACAGTGGAATTTTTCCCGACCATCCTTCATTTAGCGACGAAGGAATGCCTCCTCCACCTGCTAAATGGAAGGGAAAGTGTGAATCGAATTTCACTACAAAGTGTAACAACAAGCTCATTGGCGCGAGATCCTATATAAAAGACAATCGTTCGCCAATAGATGATGATGGACATGGCACTCACACAGCCAGCACAGCTGCCGGAGGTTTTGTAAAGGGTGCCAATGTGTATGGGAATGCTAATGGCACTGCTGTTGGGGTTGCCCCTCTTGCTCACTTGGCTATTTATAAGGCCTGTGACTCTATTGGTTGCGCTACCAGTGACGTTTTAGCTGCCATGGATGCAGCTATTGATGATGGTGTTGATATCCTATCCCTTTCCCTTGGTGGATTTAATAGTCCCTTCCATAATGATCCCGTTGCACTCGGTGCATATAGTGCAACAGAAAGAGGCATTCTTGTAAGTTGCGCTGCTGGTAATAGTGGTCCATCCAGTAACTCTACTTCAAATGAAGCCCCATGGATTCTCACAGTAGGTGCAAGCACTCTTGACAGGGAAATTAAGGCTACTGTTAAGCTTGGAAACAAAAAAAAGAATTTGAGGAGAGTCAGCTTTTCATCAAAGGCTCAGAATTCAACTTTTTTGCCTTTGTTTGATCCTGCACAGAATGCAACTGACTTGGACAGCCCTTATTGCGGTACGGGTACACTGTCCGACCCTTCTATTAGAGGCAAAATAGTTTTGTGCATGGTAGGTGGTGGTTATACCAGGATTGAAAAGGGACAAGCAGTAAAGGATGCTGGAGGTGTTGGCATGATTATCTACAATGATCCGGATGATGGTTTCACTACATCGGCCGATGCTCACGTCCTTCCCGCCTGGATGTTACTTATGCAAATGAATTTGAAAATTCTTGCCTACATGAATTCAACAAAGAAACCAGTATCGTAATTACATTCAAGGAACGATAATCGGAGATAGAAATGCACCAGTGGTTGCTTCATTTTCTTTAGAGGACCAAGCATGGCTAGTCCGGGAATCTTGAACCTCGACATTATTGGTCCCGGTGTTAACATTCTTGCTGCTTGGTCAACTTCTGTGAGAACAACAACGACACAAAATCAACCTTCAATATTATTTCTGGCACCTCCATGTCTTGTCCTCACCTTAGCGGAGTAGCAGCTTGCTAAAAAGCATTCACCCCACTTGGTCTCCTGCAACTATTAAATCGCAATCATGACAACCGCGATACGGTAAACCTCGCCAACAATCCCATACTAGATGAAAGGCTTCTTCTGCTAATATCTTTGCAATTGGAGCAGGACATGTCAATCCATCAAGAGCAAGTGATCCGGGACTAATTTATGATACTCCTTTCGAGGACTACTTACCTTATTTATGTGGTTTGAATTACACAAACCGATTAAAAGGAAACCTTCTACAACATAAGGTGAATTGCTCGGAAGTGCAAAGTATTTACGAAGCGCAACTAAATTATCCTTCATTTTCCATCACACTCGGAGCAAATTCTCGGTCATATACAAGAACGGTGACTAACGTCGGTGTGGCCTAAATCATCTTACGGTGTGGAGATAGTTTCACCACAAGGCGTGTCCGTGACTGTTAAACCCTCTACTCTAAACTTCTCCCGATTGAACTTAAGTTGACATACCTGGTGATCTTTTCCAAAACAACCAGCAACTCAAATAGTGATATAGTTCAAGGATTCTTGAAATGGACTAGTAATAGGCACTCCGTAAGAAGTCCGATTGCAGTTGTGCTAGTGTAGTAAAACCGCAATATTATTAGATTTCTAGTATTTCTAATGAATTTTGCTTGTAAAATAAACATGTATGGATGAGGCTCCCCTCCATTACCCTTTTCCTCTTGTTAGTCCAGTACATGCATAGATTTTCTATACTTGTCCATTTTCAGTTCTCTGAGTCAAGACTAATTTAAAATCTACTTCCTCTTAACCATAATACTGATGGGAATTTCATTCTGGTTGGAGAAAGATTTTCATACCATGGGTTTTAAGTTGTTTAGGTGTTTGCTTCTATTAATACACAAGAATGGAGTTATGATCTGTCCACTAAGCGTATAATCGTATTGTGGCGACTGCAAGCCGCTAAACGCCATTATTCAGTGGCAACTCACCTAAAAGTTGTTCTTTGGGACCCTTTTTCAGCAGCGTATCTGCTTAATTTTTTAGCGAATTTATCAGCACAATATCTTAGTGCATAGCAGGAGCTTAATGCACCGGGCTGCCTTTTTTACTGCCATTTTAGTGGTGACTTGTAGGGGTCGTCACAGATAACTTTTAGCTATGGAAGTACTTGGAGCAATCCCAAAGTCGCTACTAAAACCAGTTATATATGCATTAGGATATCTCGGTTCGAGAAAACAAAATAAGAGGCTTGAACCATTTCTTCTTAGTTTTTTCAAATTTGATAAATATTGGTTGGTCGTAAATTTCATTATAGTTTTATGATTCAGAGTATTCTTTCCTGTTTGATCAATTTGAATTCTATATTAGAAGTTGAGTTCCATTCTATTCAGTAAAAAGAATTGATTCAATATATTTCTTGTATTCCCTTTGGTACTATATTGGATTTGAATCAGATTTGGAATCATTAGTCTTTTCTTCAAGATTATGAAAACTGTATTAGCTTCAAAGTTATAAGAATTCCAATCTATGAGGAAAACAAATAAACAGGTATTATCACTATATTGTGTCAATCAAGTAGCTCAACATATTATGTCTGATTTACTTAGACCGTGAACATCAGCATCTAAACCACTAAAGTAGGAGTCACAAAAACATAAAATACCAAGAAAACTAGTCATTGTGACCTAAATGGAGTAATGGGAGGTCTGCCAAGGCAATCATTCGGATATTTCCCAAACCTAACCCGGGAACGGATCAGAGGGAACTACAACATGGGGAATGTCCGTGCCTTGTTGCAAGGCTCATTTTTGGTGCGGATTGCTAACAACTTGTGATCGAGTTACACTATGAGATTACCTTTTGGGCATGTCGTCCTTGTTGTTGTGATCGGTTTATATAAATTTTCACTGTCTAGTCGCTTCATATATTTCTATAAAGTCAAAATTAGCTGGCTGCAAAAGTAATAAAGGTTAGGAGATTGCCCCACAAGAAATCAATCCCATGATCCTCTCAAGGAACTCCACATGTTATCTAATTGTTGTCATTAAAAATAATAAATTATAGGAAAGAGTTCACAAATAGACTATACCATATTTCTAGTCCCTCAGTTCACATCACTGTCCTTTTCCTTTTCTTGATTCATCCTTTCACTTTTTCCCCACATTAATACTTTAATCAACATGAGGTGGGCTAGTGGATTAAACAATTGAAAAGGCTTCCATCCAATAATTTTTTATTTTGGATATTGGTTTCGTTATGAAATATTCATACATATTTAATGAATTTTCTAACACAAATACAGAGTCTAAACCGGTACCTAATATTGGAGCTGTTTCCTGAATTCGAGCTCGAACATTTAAATTTACCAAAAAAAAAAAAAAAAAAAAAAAAGAAGGGAAGATTGAGTATGATCAATTATATGAAAGAGTTCAAATAGACTATTCATATTTCTAGTCACTCTGTTCACATCACTGTCTTTTTCCTTTTCTTGATTCATCCTTTCACTTTATTTTTCTTCTTCTCATGATGGTTCTCTTTTTCCACACAATATACTTTAATCAACGTGAGGTGGGATAGTGGATTAAATAATTGAAGAGGCTTGCATCCAATAATTCTTCATTTTAGTTATTGAGTTCATAACTAAATATTCATTCGTATTTAATGAATTTTCTAATACAAATGCAAAGTCGAAGCTTGAGCCACATGCTTTCTATAGGAAACTCGAATGCTTCGCTAAATTTTCGTGGTATTCGGATCAAAATATCATGATGAAGACTGACCCCTTTGTTTCGTGGTTTAAACTCTATTGATAGTGCAAAATTTCTTTACATGAATTGGTGCAAAATATTGGATGCGTTCAAGATGCTGACAGTCGGCGGTTGACTCAAGTGCAACTCTTCCTGCCTTTGTCGAGTTGTCTTGACACCTTGCGAGGCTTTGACATGCTTGCCTTCACTTACAGGAGAGCAGATTTTTTATTACTGACTTTTCGTAATTGAACTGTTGAAGGAAGTACCGGCGTATATAAATTAAATCCAGTTACATTCGCTCAGACAAACGAAGCGAATGATAATAGTTCAATTTTTCACTCGTTAAGACTAATCAATTCTTGTGTTTCAACCCGACGATTCGCCTTCAGGCAAAGGCGGATCGTCTAAAGGGAAGAATTACGTATTAATCGGGTTTGTGTGCACCTTTCGTTCCGTTCGAAGGCTACGCGTTCTATCGTTATCTTCCACTGAGCGAATTTTCAGAAAGATTATGAAAAAACGCACCATGAAAGAAGTGATGAACGTCGTTATTTGGCAATCGTTTTTCGCCATGTGTGCGATTTTAATTCAATGGAGATTAGATTGAGAATTTCCAGATATCTAACAATGACTTTCATAAGAGGTATAGCTCTAAGGATTTACAATAACTTACAACGGTTAGAAAGATGTCATAGGCTGCTGGAGCTCCGACACAAAGCAGAAAGACCAGTATACACAAAAACACGCTACAAACGCACATGTGGCCTTGGTATATTAAGAAAGTTGAACCAGTCAATAAACATTAGGAATACTCCACTCCTTGTAGGACCTAACAATCAATAGAAAAACTGCAAAACGCAAGATGTGGAAATTGAGAGGATGCAAAACATATTTTCCATATTGTACAACATTAACACTTGCACCAATTCTCTCCACTTAATTCATTTCCTGCAAAATACGAAAAACATTACTCCCTCCGTCCCATAATAAGTGTCACCTTAGTCAAAAAATTTTGTCCCATAATAAGTATCACTTTGGGAAACCAAGACATAAATTGACTAATTTTTTTCAATTCCACCCTTAGACAATAAAATAACATCTTAATGATGATTGAAAAGGCCACATAGTAACTTGGTATTGTTGGATTCTCAATGTCAAAAGGTTTACTTCTTGTGCATGCTCTAATCAAAAAGTAAAAATAATTTATTTTTATTGTATAGGGGTAATTTGGTAAACTTCACATTGCATTAATTCTTGATTTCTTAATATGCGTGTTTTTAGTTAAGGTGACACTTATTATGAGATGGAGGGAGTACTGAGGAAAGGAACATCTCTAATAAGAGAAATATCCGCATAAATTTACAAGAAGAAAATAATATGCTAAAATTATACCAAATTTCAATGAGCGTATCTAGTAGCTCTTGGACCCAACATATTTCAGAAAATGAGGAGCATTGCATACTAATATCCTCAATACATATTTATTGATCTATTGTATACTATACAGCCCATTTGAGCCAAAGGTCACAAGTGCTTTGTAGCAAAATTAGTGGAACGCCGATGAATTTTAAGGGAATACTGAGAATTATAAAGAGTTCTTGATAGTCTACCTTTTATTTTATTTTTAGATTGCGTGTAACTCATAATATCTGAAAAAATGCTAAGTGTATTGATTTAAAGTGTCATTGTCACTCAAGAAAGGAAAAATAGATATAGATCTATCTGCTCATCCTTCAATAGCTGAAGTGCAAATTCAAATTCCATAGAAACATAGTATATGGTTTAATTGTGTTAGACTTTTGCTTGGATTAAATGTGGAATGCTCCAATTGCAAGAAAAACACTCATATTTTTGGAACACCAGGTACTGCTCGGCCAATTTGTACCTCTTGAAAAAGCAATGATTTCAAGAGCTGCTAAGTTATGAGACAAATAAATAGAGTCCGCAATTTTTTTAACCCAAAAATTGTCAAAAGGCACCAAAATATCGCACTAAAAAAAAAAGTAATCGAAATACCTTTTGCGCACTAAATTAGTGCGCAATTGGGGTTTACTAAAAATCCCCCTCGTCTTCCCCACCCGACACAGTCCCCACCGTTAACCAAAAAAAAAAAAAAAAAAAAAAGAAGCCACGGAACCTTCATTTTCAGTGGTCCCCACACTAAAAAAAACATCGTTTTCGTGTTATTTTTTAACCCAAAAGTCAATATTCTTGGAATATTCAAGGCAAGGAACAAGTTTCAAAGCTTTGATCTCGGAATAAAGCGGCATAAAACTCGATTTCAAAAACTAAATGTTAGAGTCTGTACATATTTAGTCTCCCATATATTTTGTAATCTTCTATTTTAGGATCCAATATGTTAGAATCCATTAGTCAAATTAGTTCCTAATTTGTAGCCTACAATTATGATGTACATGATGTATATTAACCTATGGAATGAATGAAAAACAGACAGGGGAAAATATTCTCTTACATGGTATCAGACTAGGTCTCTCCTAAAACCCTAGCCGCCGCCAACTTTCTTGCCTTCCTTCTCTTTGGCTCTTCCTACTCCCTTTCTCCATGGCTGACACCTCCAAGTTGCATCCTGCGACTACAGTCACCAATATCAAATCATGCATTCCTATTGTTCTTGACTATGAAGGCAGCCAATACAACAACTGGGCTACCCTCTTCAAGCTCCATTGCCGAGCAAACTTGGTGATCGACCATATACTACCTCCTGCCTCCCCCACCGTGCCACCACTGGCAACGACAGCCGAGAATCTTGCTACGAAAGCTCTATGGGAACGGCTAGATGACATTGTTCGTCAATGGATATATGGTACCATATCGAATGATCTTCTCAACACGATCATTCATCAAGAGGACACTGCAGCCGAGGCATGAAATCATTTTGTTCATCTCTTTCAGGACAACAAATCGGGTAGGGCTCTTGCTCTTGATGAAAAATTCACCAACACCAAATTGGTGGACTTTCCGAATGTGAAAGCATCTTTGCACTGTGTTAAAGGTCCTTGCAGATAATCTCGCAAACGTCGGCCACAGAGTTTCCGACGAACGACTTGTGCTTCGTCTTCTGCGTGGATTATCGGAGGAATATATAACCTTTCGAATGACGGTACAGCACCGTACTCCTCTCCTATCTTTTGACGTTGTTCGGTCGATGCTCGAACTTGAGGAAGACGACTCCATGGCTAGGACACCATCCACGACTCCGGGTTGAATGTTGCTCTCGTTTCCCACAATGTTAATCCTCATAATTTTTCTAGTAATGGGCAGTCCAACAATTCTGAGAATGGTTCTAATAATCGAGGAAATTCTCACAATCGCGGAAAGAAGAACAACCGCGGTCGTGGCGGCGAAAACCGCAACAGCCACCGCGGTGGCGCAGGGCCGACGGGAAGCCGGCGGGGGGGCACACCACACTGCCCAGGGCAATCTGCCCGCAGCATCGCCGAACCAAGGGGCTGCTGCCCAGTCATGGTTCTACCCCCCTTGGGCTGCTTGGGGGCCTCAGCCGTGGGCCACCCCACCGTGCCCCTACCCCACCACTGGCTGGCAGCAGCCTCGCGGCTGGCAGCAGCAGTCACGGCCAGCTCAGTCCCAGCAAGGTATTCTCGGTGCTCGTCCTCCTCAGTCATTCTATTCAGCAGCCCCGTCTTCACATGGTGGCTATGCGCCCACGGATATTGATCAAGCTATGCATACAATGTCGTTAAATCCGTCCGAAGACAATAATTGGTACATGGACACGGAGCCGTATCTCATGACCAACTCCCAAGGTACTCTCTCATCTTACTATCAATTGAGCAAAAATAATAGCATTGTTGTTGGTAATGGTAACATGATTCCTATTCGTGGTTATGGTCATACTTCCCTTCAAGTAAATCCCTCCTAACCCCGAAAAAATGTTTTACATGCACCTAAACTCATCAAAAACCTTATTTCCGTTCGTAAATTTACTATCGATAATATGGTTTCTGTTGAATTTGATCTTTTGGCTTTTCTGTGAAGGATTTCCGGACGGGGACCAAACTCATGAGATGTGAGAGTTCGAGTGATCTTTATCCATTCTTCCAACAATTTCAAGCCATCTCGTCTTCCGCACCATCTGCTTTTAGTGTCATCTCTCCTCATATTTGGCACTCCCGTTTAGGTCATCCAGGGGATATTATTCTAAGTTCTTTACGTAGTAGTAATTTGATTGAATGTAATAAGGCTCGAAACAATGTTTGTCATTCTTGCCCTCTGGGGAAATTAATTAAATTGCCTTTTTATGACTCTCCTTCAACTACTACTATGCCCTTTGACATTGTTCATAGTGATTTATGGACTTCACCTGTTCTTAGCTCTTCTGGTCACAGATATTATGTTTTATTTCTTGACAATTACACTAATTTTCTTTGGACTTTTCCCATCAAAACAAAGTCCCAAGTTTATAATTGTTTCTTGGCTTTCCGGATTTTCATTCGCACTCAGTTTGAAAAAGAAATCAAAACTTTTCAATGTGACAACGGGCGTGAATTTAATAATGGTCCTTTTTATAAATTTTGTGAACAAAACGGGATGCTTTTCCGCTTTTCTTGTCCCCACACTTCCCCACAAAATGGTAAGGCGAAAAATTAAATCCATCAATAATATTGTTCGTACGCTCCTTGCCCATGCATCTATGCCCCCCTCCTATTGGCATCACGCCTTGGCCATGGCAACGTACCTACACAATATTCTCCCTTCTAAAATCTTAGCATATAAGACACCTACTCACATTCTTTATCAAAAGAATCCATCATACTCTCATCTCCGAGTTTTTGGCTGTCTATGCTTTCCTCTCTTTCCCTCCACACAAATTCATAGGCGCAATCTAGGTCCACTCCGTGTGTTTTCCTAGGATATCCTTCCAATTATCGGGGGTACAAATGCTATGATTTATCGAGCCGAAAAATAATCATAGCCCGGCATGTGTGGTTTGATGAAAGTTCCTTCCCATTTTCACAAATAAATACTCCATCTCCTACCTCGTATGAGTTTTTGGGTGATGATAATTCCCCATTGAGAATCCATTTGTTGCATGACTGTGCCACCGCTGCTCCACAACGCCCCCCTCCCTCTCCCCGCAACCCACCACCCGAGCTCGCCCACCTCCTCTTCGTCGGCCCGCCGGCGCCGGTGCGCACTCCCCGTGCCCCAGTTGCCCGCCGCCCGCCACCTCCCCGCACCGCCCAACCGGCAGTCCCCACACTGCCGGTTTCTCCTTCTCCCTCGCTGCCCCACCACGGCAGCAGCTCCCTCCCTGCCCGCCCCCCACCCGTTCATCACATGACTACAGATAGTCAACATGGGATTTTTAAGCCGAACTTGAAATACCATAATCAAGCCTTAAGTGCCACCACTAATTCCATCTCCCCCATTCCCCGGAATCCCGTTGGTGCCCTTAATGACCCGAATTGGAAAAATGCTATGCAAGATGAATATAATGCTCTTATTGATAGTAAGACTTGGGAGTTGGTCCCTCGTCCTCCAAATGCTAACATTATTCGGTCGTTATGGATTTTTCGGCATAAAAAGAAGTCTGATGGTTCTTTTGAGAGGCATAAAGCCCGTCTTGTAAGTGATGGCAGGTCTCAACGGGAAGGTGTTGATTGTGATGAGACTTTCAGTTCGGTGGTCAAGCCGGCAACTATCCGTGTGGTTCTTACTATTGCTTTATCTCACTCTTGGCCCATTCACTAACTTGATGTGAAGAATGCTTTCTTACATGACAATTTGAATGAGACCGTCTATATGTATCAGCCTCTGGGATTTCGGGATCCGGCTCGTCCTGATCATGTCTGTCTCCTGCGTAAGTCGCTTTATGGTTTGAAACAGGCACCACGGGCTTGGTATCAACGTTTTGCTAAATATGTGGCAACCATTGGTTTCTCGCATAGTACATCTGACAACTCTCTCTTCACTTATTGTCGTGGAAAGGACACTGCTTATATTTTGTTATATGTGGATGATATTATTCTAAGCATCTTCGGACTCTCTCAGACTCGGTATTATGTCCAAGTTAGCTACGGAATTTGCAATGAAAGACTTGGGTCCGTTGAGCTATTTTTTGGGGATTGCTGTCTCCCGAGACAAAAATTCTCTATTTATGTCTCGAGTTCTTATGCAGAGGATATTCTTGACGGGCGGTGCATGTCACTGATGTAAGCCTTGCCCGCTCCAGTTGACACAAAAGGCAAACTCAGCGCTTCTTCAAGCGCCCCGTATGAGGATCCTACGAAGTATCGTCGTCTGGTAGGTGCTTTGCAATATTTGACATTGACTCGGCCAGACATATCATACGCCATCCAACAGGTTTGCTTGTTTATGCATGATCCCAAAGTCCAGCATATGGAAGCATTAAAACGCATTTTGCGTTACATTCGAGGTACGATTGATTTTGGCACACATTTATCGAACATCTCTACGGTCGCTACTATCATATACGTATCTTTGATTGGGAGGATGTCCGACACTCGACATTCCACATCGGGTTATTGTGTCTATCTTGGAGATAACTTGATTTCTTGGTCTTCCAAGCGCCAACCTACTCTATCTAAATCTAGTGCTGAAGCTGAGTATAGAGGGGTTGCTAATGTTGTCTCTGAATCTTGTTGGATTAGGAATCTATTGCTTGAACTCAATTGTCCTATTCGTAAAGCAACTTTGGTCTATTGTGACAATGTGAGTGCCATTTATTTGTCTGGGAACCCGATACAACACCAACGTACCAAGCATATTGAAATGGACATTCACTTTGTTCGTGAGAAGGTTAGACGTGGAGAGGTTCGTGTCCTACATGTTCCGTCCCGTTATCAGATTGCCGACATCTTCACCAAAGGTCTTCCGCGCGTACTCTTTGATGATTTTCGGGATAGTCTAACCGTTCGTAAACCTCCCGCTTCGACTGCGGGGGTGTGTTAGAGTCTGTACATATTTAGTCTCCCATATATTTTGTAATATTCTATTTTAGTATCCAATATGTTAGAATCCATTAGTCAAATTAGTTCCTAATTTGTAGCCTACAATTATGATGTACATGATGTATATTAACTTATGGAATGAATGAAAAACAGACAGGGAAAATATTCTCTTACACTAAAAACCACCTTCATTTTAGGTTTTTCACCACGAATTTTGTATTACATTGTTAAATATATTACTATCCTAAGCATGATTGTTGTGTAATAGTTGCGGAATACGAAAACAAATATTGCGCACTAAATTAGTGCGCAAATGGGCAGTCCACTGCCTGTTTTTATTTTTAATTTTTAATTTTTTTTTATTAATTAATTGTTTGTTAGGTAATTGTTTATTTCGTATTTCTTAATTGTCGGATTAACTAATTGTTTATTTATTAATTATTTATTAATTAGTTATTAAATATTTGTTAATAGTTTCATTAATTAATTATTTATTTGTTAATTAGTTGCTAGCTAATTGTTATTTGTTTATTTGTTAATTATTTGCTAGCTAATTGTTAATAGTATTTAATTCTTATGTTAAGTTTGAACATCTCTTGTTTAAGATTTAAAATAGCATTAATATAATATTAGTTAGTTAATTGTAGTTAGTATAATGAGTAATTAATTAACAATTATTAATTCGCAAATTTAGATAGCTAATATAATTTTCCGTTAAAGTCTTAGTTAGTTAGTATAATTAAACATCATTAGTGAAACCTTAATATCCTTAAGATTATATTTGTTAGTTAATTATATTTAATCCTTAGGTTAGGTTTAAACATCCCTAGTTTAAGATTTAAAATAGCATTAATATAATATTAGTTAGTTAATTATAGTTAGTATAATAATTAATTAACAATTATTAGTTCGCAAATTTAGATAGTTAATATAATTTCCCGTTAAAGTCTTAGTTAGTTAGTATAATTGAACATCCTTAGTTAAACCTTAATATCCTTAAGATTATATTTGTTAGCTAATTATATTTAATCTAGAGGTCAGGTTTGAACATCCCTAGTTTAAGATTTAAAATAGCATTAATATAATATTAGTTAGTTAATTGTAGTTAGTATAATAATTAATTAATAATTATTAATTCGCAAATTTAGATAGTTGACATAATTTCACGTTAAAGTCTTAGTTAGTTAGTATAATTGAACATCCTTAGTTTATTTGTTAGTTAATTATATTTAATCCTTAGGTTAGGTTTGAACATCCCTAGTTTAAGAGTTAAATGACATTGATATAATATTAGTTAGTTAATTGTAGTTAGTATAATAATTAATTAACAATTATTAATTCGCAAATTTAGATAGTTAATATAATTTTCCGTTAAAGTCTTAGTTAGTTAGTATAATTGAACATCCTTAGTTAAGGTCTGAACATCTTTAGTTTAGGATTGAACATCCTTAGTATAATTTTTTGATAAAAGATTACGTAATTAATATTACATGTTAATGATTAATTAAAAATGCATAAAACAGATACGACACCTCCATGGATCCCGCCCCCTTAATCTGGGGCCCTTCGAGCCAGAGGTGCTTCACCTACAGCAGCAACATAGGTCCCAGCTAGTATGGGATTCGGATGTAGATCCCACCCGCTTGGTCTGTCCCAGGCATATAGAGCAAGCATGAAATATTTTAGCAGCTTGACCCCCACATCCTCATATCTTATAGATACTATATCGGGGCGGTATCTACCGTTGCGTCGCTGTTAGTGGCGTACAGCATGACAGGGCTCTTGTGAGGCCATGATTGAGCGATGGCGACCGGAGACCCATACATTTCATCTCTGCCTTTGGTGAGGCCACCACCACTCTTCAGGACGTGGAGGTCCTTTACGGTCTCCAGGTTGATGGATGCGTTTTGTATATTAAGGACCCCCAGCAGATGCCGTCGTATCGACAGGATTGACCAGGCTGATTGGTTTCGAGCCTCAGGAGAGTCATATCTGGGGATAGAGTTGGCTGTCGATGCATCCCCTCCTCGATCACTTGCGCCTCGTAGACATGGAGCATCCGATTACGGAGGACACGTCTCAGGCTGATGTTGATTGACGGGCTCGTCTGTACCTTCTTGTCATATTCGGGGGCATCCTGTTCCCGAAAACATCGATTTCGCATGTGAGCTTGAGGTATTTTCCCTTTCTGGAGCATCTGGGCCAGTTGGGATGTTACAGTTGGGGCGCTGCTGTTCTGGCTTTCATCTATCGCAGATTTTGTCGAGCTTCCATGGGCGCGAGGACCGATGTCCTTGCATTTTGCCTGCTTCTCCAGGTACTATATTTAAGTGTGTGTAATTTTATTCTAAGTATTGTTTTTGAAATGATGACTGATAAAGTATTTTTTTAATAACCCTTTCAGATATGGGTATGGACTAGGATGAGACCTTTTCAGCCCATAGTTGCTGCCCCTCTGCTCGATTATATTGTTGAGGCGATGTCATACGCAGGGAGATGAACGGGAGGAGGCGTTATCCGAGATGTAAATACGCACCCCAGTATTCTCCTGTTCAGGGATCAGCTGGATCGTATGACATCGGACATGGTAAGTTTTTTTGATTTAACATCAGTATGTTATTTTTTTGTTTTACTATTTTAGTCTTTTATTGTTAACTAATTCAATTCTCTTTACAGGCTTTTATATGGACGCGGTATGATCAGATTTTGGATCAGCTGCCGATTTTTTGTAGGGCTAGTGAGCCCTTGTGGAGGTCGCAGTGTCCGTTGATGCATATGGACATCATTGAGGAGCACGCGCCCGACAGCGTCTTACGATAGTTCGGCCATGTACAGAATTTACCTGAGCATGCGACTTAGGAGCACGACCATTATACGCGGGACGAGCGTACGACTGTCACTAATGCATGGCGGGCCTTTATGCAGCTTCAGGTCCACCGTTGGGATCAGAGGATGGGGACGCTAGCGGTGGTCAGACATGCGACTCCGATCCAGACGTACATGCAGTGATACACTTGGATCACTCGTAGCTTGATTAACAACCCTGCGAGGCCTCGTGCAGATAGCTGAGGATATGCAGTTCTCTCAGGACAGTATGAGGCGTTGGTAAGTTTTATTAGTCTTAAACTTAATTAATCGTTTTATGTATTAAGTTACAAATTTATTCAATCATTAAATTTGCAAACAAATGCTACCACGGATCGTACAGAGGATGCGCTGGGAGAGCTTGGACCATATGGATGGCCCCGAGATAGCGGGATATGCAGCGCGGATGGTTTAGATAGTCGAGGGTGGTATCCGGCAGGCGCAAGAGCTCGAACGTGTCGACGAGCCTGTTCCAGAGGTCCCGCATCAGGCAGCGGGTGGTCGTGGTCATGCCAGAGGGGCTGGTGGCCGAAGTGGTAAGGCTAAAGAGTCTGGTCACAAAAGGGGTGGGGCCAGAGGGAGTCGTGGTCTAGTAGATGAGCCTGACGACCATATACCAGGCCTAGCTCCAGCCCAGCAGCCTCCGTCGACACCTGTATATACGCCGGATTTATTTTCAGATCACATGTTCTGACCATCGCCTGCACAACCACTAGTTCGTCATCCACAAGGTGAGCGGCCAGCTCGTGATCTACAGGGTGGCACGGTGCTAGACTTCGATTTCTTATTCGAGGAGTTCGATATGTCTCCGGCTCCGGGGCTCGCTCAGGCGATCGCTGAGGAGCCATCTCCGAAGCCCTCTAGCCAGTCATCTTAGGAGCCCGTCGACACACATATTTTTATTTTTACAATTAAATAATGTATTAAATTAATTGTTTATATGTTATTTTACGTTTAGTTTAGCATAAAACTAAACGATATTTTTTATATGTTATTTCAGGTTCATTCTTCTGCTCCTGTGGACCCGTCTCCTGCTCCGGCACCATCTATATCTCTGGCTTTGGGGCCCACTCAGGAGACACCTGAGGAGCCAGCTCATGAGCCCTCTCACCAGCCCTCTAGCCAGCCATCTCAGGAGCTCGTCGACACACTGGTCTGATTTTTTATAATAAAATAATGTATTAAATTAATTGTTTATATTTTATGTTAGTTTAGCATAAAAATAAACTAAATTGATTAATGTTATTTCAGGTACATTCTTCTGCGCCTGCGGACCCGTCTCCTGTTGAGATTGAGTCATCTCCTGAGGATTATATTTCGGCCACCGTCGTCTCCCATATGAAGCATGTTTTGAACAAGCCCCCTAGGAAGGGAACGCAAGATAATCACACCATAAAGCGTGTATATATTAAGAGGAAGAGCGGGGATGGAGATGATGGTGAGAGTGGTGGGGGGTGGTGGGGTTCGCATTAGGCCTAAGTTTATTCTAAAGCCTCCCACTTATGGGACCTAGGGGATAGAGATTGCATAATTGTAAATAAAATGTACGTTTTATGTTATTATTTTTTTTTTTTGTATTATTTTCTTAATGATAATTAGTTATCTTAGTTTTTATTATCGTTTAATAGTAACTCATGCGACGTCCTAAATTAATCAAACCCCTATAAAATAAAACACTTAAACCAAAAGATAACAAGTTTCCAAATAAACAAAACTTACTTCAGAGCACTTTACAACTCCTAAAACGACGATCCAAACGTATAGGTATACTTGATGCGTTGAGCACTTGAGCTTACATTATTGTTCGCAGAAAAAGATATCAGGTTCTATATATAATATTGATATTCCGGCGTTTTTAAACATGACTAATCTTTGGTCAAAGTACAGAAAAAACGCGAATTTCAAAACTATTCAAAAGAATAAAGGGCTGGGGTATTTAGCAAACACTTTGGTCCTATTGCGCACTAATTTAATGCGTAAAAGGTAGTTTGGTTACTTTTTTTTAAGTGAGGTATTTTGGTGCCTTTTGACAATTTTTGAGTTAAAAAAGTTGCGGACTCCAAATAAATATCTACTTTGGAGGGCAGAGAAGGTAGGGTTATCTAAAGTAGTAAACGACGATTACTTGAAATATATGATTAAAACGTAAAATTAAGCTCGGAGTACCTGTACTACAACTATATAGCTATTTCTCCGGTTAATTGAAACGATTTTTGGGTTTCTCATCTTTGCAACTCCTTTACTTTCACCAAGGAGTAAATGCAAATTCCTATAGATGAAAAAACACCACTTGTAACAAAATCCACGTTAAGAATGCCAAAGAAACAAAATGTGAAATAACCAAGAGGTAACGAATTTTTTTGGAAAAGGAAACAAATCAAAGTTGGACGACAAAGAAGTACTTTGACATACACGTGGTTTATTAAAAAAAACAAAAAAACAAATACACGTGTAAAATAAACAGGCTCATAGAACCTAAAGTAACCAATAGCCAAAGAAGCAGGTACACATATATAGTATCACTAGCAAATTATGCCTGTGCATCTCAACATGATTAATTTGGTTACTCAATTTAATTTGTCTTTATGGTTTGTATACTTTGCAAAGGATACCACGATTCTTTTTAGTGAGTCTCTATATTTTTTCTTTTCGTCTTATTTTTCCCTTAATTTCTCAATTGTTATTAAATTTGTCTTCTTTTGGGTATGTCCGCCTCTTTTTATATTTAGTAAGTTGACAATTCAAATATCCTACATGTCAAGTTTATAATCACAAGATTCAAAGGACATTTTATTATAGTATACACATTTTTAATTTAGAACTACAAGATAGTCTATCTTTATTTCTTAAACTATGTGTCTAGTCAAACGTAAACACTTAAATTGAGACAGAGGGAGTATATGCCAAATGAAGAAAATGAAAGGACAATTGAGACACTGCGGACACGTGGGGACTTAAAAAGTAAACACACAAGAGGTAGAATTAATGTTCAACTTCTGAAATGTACACATGTTAGTCCCTGCTTAGAGTACAATTTCAGTTGCTTTTTGTACAACTTATTGTTGTTGTGTTCATCCACCTTGGGCGTTTATATATAAGAAGAAGAAAAATATAGAATAGAAAAATAGACATATATTTTTAGTAAGGTGGCCAAGTAATATGAGACGAAGGGAGTACTTTATTTATTAATTCTTGAAAAACGTGAAAAGTAAAGTATAGTAATGTGGCCAAGTAATATGGGACGAAGGTAGTACTTCATTTATTAATTCTTAAAGAACGTAAAAAGTCAAGTAATGTGGCCAAGTAATATGAGACGGAGGGAGTACTTCGTTTATTAATTCTTAAATAACATGAAAAGTCAAAAGTGAACAAGTAAAATTGCATGGAGGAAATAAATATGTGTTGGAGAATTAAAATTGAAGTGCATACATGTATACATGAGAAGAGACTAAATATTCAGCAAGAACGTGAAAAGTTAAAATTGAACAAGTAAAAGTGCACGGAGGAAATAAATATGTGTCGAAGAATTAAAATTGAAGTGCATACGTGTATACATGAGAAGAGAATAAATATTCAGTACTATGACATATATCCACGTGGGATTTATTAATTCTTAAAGAACGTAAAAAGTCAAAAGTGAACAAGTAAAAGTGGACGGAGGAAATAAATTTGTGTAGGAGAATTAAAATTAAACTGCATATGTCTATACATGCGAAGAGAATAAATATTCAGCAACAGCGTGAAAAGTCAAAAGTGAACAAGTAAAGTGCACTGAGAAAATAAATGTGTCGGAGAGTTAAAATTGAAGTGCATATGTCTATACATGAGAAGGAAATAAATATTAAGTACTATGACATATGTCCACGTGGGATAAAAAAAATAGTTGGATAAAATGTGCAAGTTACATAGCTTATGGTACAAACATTCATTGCGTGTACAATTTGTAAAGCTTTTGATACAAGTATTTGATGTTGTATTGGTCCTCCTTAGAGGCTTATATAGAATAGAAACAAAAATAACCGTGTACAATTTGTTAAAGCCATGTTCGTACTCTGATTGTTCACATCTAAAATATAGTATAGTAATTAATAGTAAAGTTTAAAAGGATTTCACGGTGAAAATATCATTCTTATATGGCAAAAGACATAGATTGACCCCTAAACTATACCTAAAATTTTGATATCACACTCAAACTATTAAGACGACCTATTTCACCCCTAACAATTTTAAAAGTGAATTTAGTAACCCCCGGTACACATATAACTAGTTGCACAATGGGAAGTGTAACACACTCTCGCGCCACATCAGCGCCACGCTAGCGACACCTTGGAAATTTCTTAAATTTTAATTTTATATTCATTTCCTTTTCTTTATTCATTTGATTTTCTTTTTATTAATTATATTTACACTAATTAATCCCTAATTAACCATTAAAGTCCACCAATAATTATATCTTCTTCATCACCACCACCCCATCTCACCGGGACCACATCCGCCACCACCACTGCCACCAGTTTCACCACCACTATTTAACTAGAAGTCCGGCTCTAACCTGCGGTGAAACACCAACTAGACCACCATCGTTCCCCTACAAATGCTTTCAATTAGTCGCCAAAATATGGTATTGAGCAAGAAAACTGAAGTTCCTTAAATAAAGATTGCTAGCCTTCTTAATCTTTCAATTAGTCATCGGAATTCACCGGAAAACGCTACGATTTTGACCAAATTGATCTTCATTCTTCCTTCCATCTCCATCTTCCTTCCCTCCTTTATGGCAAAGACATAAACCAAAATTTTAGAACACCTTTTAATTCTCTAAGCACCTCCGCCATTATTACTCAATGAAAACCTTTGGTGAAATTTCGGATAAATTTGTCAAGTCTGGATTGTCTAGAAGAAGAAGATGAAGCAAACAGGTATTTGTGGGTTTCCTTAATTTGGTGATTTGACTGAGAACTCGAAGTAAAATTGGAAGAAGATGGTCTGTTGGAAATTATTGTTGCTTCGTTATTTTGTGGTGATTTATCTCCTGTTGCGACGACGGTAGGGAAGGTGGTCGGTGGTGAATTTTAAATTAAATTTCTAGTGGTGGTTTTTGGAGAAGAAGAAGTGGGTAATATTTCAGATTTTTTTTTGTTTGTGCATTTGAAATGAAGAAGAAGAAAGGTGTGGGGCGTCGGGGCGGGGGTGGCGTGAAGGTGGAGGAGAATAGGAAGTGGGTGACGTGGAGGTGGAGGATTGGGGGTGGGGGGTGTGAATCAGTTTTTTATTAAAATTAAAATTTAGTTTTACTTTAATTTTGACCTCACTCTCTTATTATTTAATCAAATTTTTTTTTTGTCACATCAGCTTATAGGATGGTGTTAAATTTACTTTTTAAATGTTTAGGTGTGTAATAGGTCGGTTTAATAGTTTGAGTGTGATATCGAGATTTCGGGTATAGTTTAGGGTAAACCTGTCAATTGGGCCGGGTCGGCCCGGGACCGGCTCACCTATGCCGGTAAGAGGGTGGTGGGCTGGGCTAGTGAAAAAAATTAGGGAGCTGGGCCGGACATTCCATGTAGCCCGGACTCGCCCACTTCGAATTATTTTTTTAAAAAAAAAAAAAAAAAAAAATCATGAACAGGCATTTTTACATATATATGACAGATTTCGTAACTTCCACCATTTCTTCTTTTTTCTCCTATTTGCTGTAAAAAATAAGTTGGTAATACCAAAAATTATGGCGGCAGAGAAAATATCTTTTCGTGGCCATGATTCGAGCAAATTAATATAATAACACTATTGAGCATCATGGATATTATTATAAAAATAATCAATTAGCATAATTTAAAGGAAGATAGTTGTAACGGGTCTATTTTTTCCGACTCGTATTTGCACTTGCCTCATTTTAAAAGGAAAGTGTCCCAGGGAAGTACGGTTGTCAATCGTACCGGGAAAAAGGAAAAAATATACTTCTACGTAGATGGTGCTCTAAATAGACTTATTTTAGAGTCACCACCTAATTTTTAAGAAATTAGGAAAATCAGTTCGAAAAGGGTTCATTCAAAACGGTTAAATTTTAAAAGAATCCTAATCTAATCAAAGTATGGGTAAGGGTTCTGATGATCTCCCGGGGAAGGTGTTAGGCACCCCGGTATTAAGGATCCGTAAAATACGGTTGACCTACGAGTTCTAATAGTATGCCTTTGTAGATATAAATTGCTTGTGATAAAAACAGTTTTTGTTTCATATTTCCGCAAATAGAAATTAGTCATTCATACTAAAAACACTCCTTTTCAAGAAACGAAAAATAGTAGAGTTTTGCCCAAAATTTGGCGTTTTTTGGATTTTGGACTAAAACACCTAGGTTAAAACCCAAAGGCATTAACCCAAGTAGAACACAACGTAAGCCCACCCGAGTTTCGAAAAAGGTTTTTTTAGAAAAAATGTTTTTAAGTATAGAAATTAGTTTTTATAGGCATGCTAATATACTCCTTAGGTTAGCCATATTTTTAGAACTTTTATCCAATTTTTGATTTTAATCTTTACAAAAAGTCTCATAGTTAACTCATTAGCCTTTTTAATAGTCAAAACAGTTCACCAAAAATGATAATCTAAGTTTACAAAACATCTTTTCCAACTCAGGTTTCAAATCAATCATCGTAGTCCTAAAGTTTGCCTATAAGTTCAAAATCATATCAAAGGTATCCAAAATCCTCAAAATCATCCGCAATCCTAAATTTGCCTAAACGGTTTTTTTTTTTTTTTTTTTTTAAAAGAAAAACTTTGAAAATCAATTTTAGCAACTCTTAGGCGTGATAATCTCATTTAGGGTTCCAATTTATATACAAGGATACATATCTATAATCAAGTAAATAATATAAAGAGTAGGAAATTGGGCCGACCAAGCCTAATAGAAAAATGCATAAATAAATATTTCCACTTCATATTATGCTCCAATGCCTTAGACCTTCCATGATAGGGGTTGACTCGATCTAGAAATATTAGTGGGCCACGAAAGATTCACCAACAAGCTGGGGTGGGGGGGGGGGGGAGGGGTCACAAAAGATAGGTGTACAAAACATTAGTAATAGGCCGAGGTCAATTATTTAATTTATAAAGCCAAAAAAATGAATTACAATACTTTTAAACCAAGTTCATAATTATCATAATTATAAATAAAAGGACAATTTATGCAAAAGGCCCAATGGTTGCTATGAATTAGTAACAATTTCAAATCACGTTTGTGAAAGTAAATAATTTGTAATTGTTAATTTTTATGAAAATAATAATTAAAAGTCAATTTTTGCAATTTTCTACGGATTTTTAAAATTTTATTTTTTTAAGGGCATCCTTACTCCGTCTTGGACTCGAAAAATTTAAAAATTTAAAAATTAAAATATGCGTTTTATGAGGTAAAAATTAGGTGTCGACAATAGTTATGTCGAAATGCTGTGTCATCAGTCATCCCTACTGATAGCTGAGTTTACAGAATCTTTAAAATGAAATAAAAGGATCAACTCAAAGAGAAATTGGAAGATAGATTGTGATGAAGTACGAAAATGTCGAACAACGTAGGATAAAAGTAGGAAGAGAGATGTTCTTTTGATATATTTATGGATAAAATAACTGTAGCTATAATTGTGGGTTCTTAAAATTTTGGAAGCAAATATATGAAATATTTATAAAATATTCAAATCATAGTTAGAACCTTACTTTAGTTAATTAAAGCTTAACCATTAATTTTAACTCATGTCATGTGTCATTAATGTCACGACCCAACCCCGTAGGCCGTGACTAGTGCCCGGCCTGGGCACCCAAACACACCTATCAAACGCTATCACAAGTTATATCAAACGCATCCAAGTATATAACGAGCGACAAGGCGGTGTTCAAAAGTTAGATAATTTCGAGAAAAATTTTGGCGAGTTTCCTTTGTTTTTTCGACTATCCAAAATAACCCTGCGCACGAAAATACCAACAAGGCCACACGGGCCACCACACAATCTCGAATCTCCGTCACATATCACACACAAGATATGCCATACATAACGCCAAACATAAGTGGAACCGGCCCTCGCGGCTCGGTGAACCATAATCGCCCATAACACCAATGTATCATAATGTGCACACAGACGGCAGAGCCCGGAACCAGGCGAACGATATCATAGTAGGCACGAGCGGAGTAGTGAGTAATCATATGCATAAAATCGTTATCATAAATCCAAAAGATAAGTAAAATAGTCATATTCGAAATCGGAATAATAATTATCACTTTTGTTTCAAAGGTTATCGAATTCACATAAAGGGGCGTCGCGGGACCCACGGACGAGTATAGACCCGAGCGAGCCCGCCTATGAAAAACATACTCATTATATATCATACAAACTCCTACGAAAGTTTCAAAGCATTCCGAGCTTTTCTAAGAAAGTTATGAGCGTTTGTAGTTTTTGAATCGCTAATGAATAAGTTCTTCAAAAAAAAAAAATCAGCTTTTAAGTAGCCTTTGCAAATTATTAATTCCAAGGGTATAAGGATCAACGTTATGGCATATTAGCACAAGGATACCAAGGAAACAAGTGCAAATCATATACAAGCTCGGATTGCGAGAATAGAGTTTCCTCGAGGCTTGAATCATAGCCTAATTTAACTAAGACATGCCAAAAAGGAAGGTTACTTTACATACCTCAAACGCTCTCCAAAATGATCCAAACTCAAGCTAATCCAATCTATGATTCGGGCTGCCCACGATCTATAAACAAGCCATAAAATGCCAAACATTAGCTAATGACTTTTTGGGCATTAGATTCCAAATTTGCCCTTAATTCTACAAAAATTTGGGCGACATTTCCCCGTAAATAGGCTACCCGAGAATTTAACTCGCCATATCAATCAGCAACAACAACACAATAACCAACCTAGCAACATCGATCATCAATCCGAAAGACAAAATAACAATAGTAACTCTCTTTTCCATTATTCAACAACAACAACAAAGTGATTAATTCAATTCCTTATGTTTATCAAATTTCCTTTTTCAATATTAGACCAAGCCAAAGCCCATACGCTATATACATATATTGTACATAATCATAACTATAATCCCGCATTTCGACTCAACAAGAGCAGCCACGAAAATTACAACATATTTAAGGACATTCAAAACAGCAATTTATACAAACATTTCCAACAACCCAAATTTTTCTCCATCTTGGCAGCCCCCTAGCCGAGAGCAGCCCCCCTTTTTTTTTCTTCATTTTTAAATCATGATTTGAATCCACAATCACATTCTAACAATGGTATTCTCATCAATATACAATTTACATAAACGTACAATAACCTCCAAATCAGTCCGCAACATTTCAACATCAATTTGAGTCAATAAACTTTCATTTCCAACTAGAATTCATAGCGACGACAACTAAAACAATAAGCGATATTCATTTGTTCTTGTCATGTAATGTGACCCATATATCATCTATCACTACACATATACACATTTAATGATTCTAGCCATCACACACACTACAACAATTAACATGCTACAAGGAACTAATTTATCAACAACCCAATCACACACACCCATTTACACGGCTAGCACCCATCACACAACCACTTCCAATCATACTATATTTCATGATTTCCAACCATTATAAGATACTACAACATGAATATAACCTTCATAACACAAAAACATAATGAATGCTTACCTTTCTTCTTCAACTTTCCAATAGCCTAGGGTTTCCAAAAGATGAAAATAATGGGTTGATCGCTCCAACGATGCTTCCACGCTACTTAGGGACCTCAATATAGTGGGTTTACACCAAGGAATTATTTTTGGGGAGCTTGGGGGGACTTGATTTTTGGCCTTCTTGGCCGTGAGCTTCAGATGGAGGGAGCTCTTCAATTTTTTTTTTTTTGCTAGTGGAAAATGAAGAAAGATGACTTGAAGTCATCTTTTAAGTCCCACTTAATATCTCTCTTTGCTTATGAGCCCACACAAAGATGACAAATTTTTTGCACAACATTTCTAATTCCAATTTTATGAATTGTGGTCCCAATTTCCTAAGTGTTCAATACCAACAATTTCATATATATAACTTATATCTTAAAATAAAATCGAAAGTCAAAATCCCGACTTTGTATCCCGGAATAGTTTTGTCCTTAACTTATCATAATTAATCCGGATTATTCCAATGTACAAAATTACGGGTTCTAACATCCTCCACCCCTTAAGAACATTCGTCCTCGAATGTTAAATTAATCTTACGGGTCATACAAACAATTTGGGGGAGTATCCTTTTCAACTATCACAACAATACACTCATAGATCAAACAACATAGTCAAATGGAGAATTGGATTACATGTAGGCTCTGAAAATAAATGAGGATACTTCTTCTTCATACGCTCTCGGCTTCCCGAGTCCTTCCTCGATTATTATTCGCCACAGCACTTTAACAGAAGCCACATCTTTGTTCTGCAACTTTCTTACCTGACGATCCAATATGGCCATAGGCTGCTCCTCATACGATAACTCCTCTGTGACTTGGATATCATCTACAAGAAAAACTCTGGAAGGGTCACCAATAGACTTACGAAGCATAGAAACATGGAATACCAGGTGAACCGCTCCCAAATGAGCTGGCAGATCTAACTCATAGGCAACCTTGCCTATTGTGCGAATGATGCGATAAGGCCCAATATACCTCGGGGCCGAGCTTCCCTTTCTTGCCGAATCTCATAACACCTTTCATGGGTGACACCTTCGAGAAAACCCAATCGCCAATACGAAACTCCAAAGGTCGACGGCGATTTCTGCATATGATTTCTGTCGACTGCGGCGCTAACAATCGCTCTCGAATGAGTTTCACCTTATCCTTTCTTTGGACCACGTACGGGCCAATCAACTCGGTCCCCAACATCAAACCAACCGATCGGTGACCTACACTTTACGCCATACAATGCCTCATAAGGTGCCATCGAATCTTTGGAATGGTATTTGTTATTATAGGCAAATTCAACAAGCGGCAAATGGTCATCCCGGCTACCTGCGAAATCTATAACACGGGCTCGCAACATATCTTCCAATGTCGTATAGTGCGCTCGGCTTTGTCCGTCGGACGGGGATGGAATCTTTGTCGAGACTCACTGCGTCCCCAATCTGCACGAAAGGATCTCCGAAGTAGCGTGACTGGGCACCTCTGTCGGAGATAATAGATAAAGGAACTCCATGAAGTCGCACAATCTCCCTGATATAAAGCCTGGCATAATCCTCGGCTGAGTAGGTAGTCCGGACCGGAAGAAAATGAGCTGATTTCGTCAACCGGTCAACGATAACCCAAATAGAATCATACCTCGGGGAGTGCGAGGTAAAACTTGTAATGAAATCCATATTAATGATCTCCCACTTCACGTCGGTATCTCCGTCTCTTGATAGCCCACCGGGCACGGTGCTGATCTTAACACAACTTGGCAATTCGGACGAGCGACGAACTCTGCTATATCTCTTTTCATACCATCCCACCAATATAAGCATCTAAGATCATGGTACATCTTCGTCGACCACAGGTGAACGAGAATATCGGGCATAATGTGCCTCGCCCGTAACTGTCGCCCCGCGACCACACGCGTCGGTACACACAATCTGCCTCGTGAAATAACACTCCATAGGTGAAATCTCAAACGGAGTCTTCTCTGCCGTGCCGGGGGCTGCATCTCGTCTTGTGCCGAATAGGATCCTCATGCGATGCGGCTTGATATCTTGTATAATAGAGGACTCGGCAATACCTCGAATAGAAACCCCAACGTCTCCGAGAATCGCAAGCGAACTCGAGACTAGACCAACGATGAATATCGCGAACCATTCTCTTTACTCTCTGATGGCACTGCTAGGCTGCCCACCCATAGACTGCGACTAAGTGCATACGCCACAACATTAGCTTTCCCGGATGGTAGAGAATATCAACATCATAATCTTTTAACAACTCTAACCCTCATACTATCGCAAGTTCGACTCCTTTACCTTAAAGATGTGCGAGGAGGCTCTTATGATGCTGTATAAATATCAACGTGAACCCCATATAAATAATGTCTCCACATCTTCAAAGCATGAATAACGCGAGCCAACTCCAAATCGTGAGTAGGATAATTCTTTTCGTGTTTTACGGCCGAGAAGCATAAGCTATCACCGCCGTCTTTGCATCAACACACACCCCAAACCAATACCGAAGCATCACAATAAATCACATACCCATACGGACCCTCGGGAAGTGTCGGAAGCCGGAGCCTGTAGTCAATTTCTCTTTCGACAAGCGGAGCTACGCTCACAAGCCTCGACCCGAAATTTCGCTCCCTTACGAGTCGGCCTTGTCAAAGGCACTGAAATGGAAGCAAATTTCTCTACAAATCTCCGATAATAACCAGCCAATCCCAGAAAACTACGCACCTCTGTCGGCGTCGTAGGCCTAGGCCAATTCTTAACGGCCTCAATCTTCTGAGTATCCACCCGGACGCCATCAGCCCCAATAATATGTCTCAGAAATGCCACTGAAGATAACCAAAATTCACATTTGAAAAATTTAGCATACAACCTCGGTTGCCGAAGTGTGCCAAGTACCGTCCTCAAATGGTGCATGATGCGCTGACCGAGAATAAACCAGAATATCATCGATAAATACGATCACAAACATATCCAAGAACGGTCTGAATACCCGATTCATCAGGTCCATAAATACTGCTGGGGCATTTGTCAGCCCAAAAGACATAACTCTGAATTCATAGTGCCCATACCGGGTCCTGAATGCTGTCTTGGGAATATCAGCCTCTCGTACCCGTACCTGATGATAGCCTGACCGCAGGTCTATCTTCGAGAAACACTGGCACCCTGCGGTGATCAAACAAATCATCAATCACAGGGAGGGGATATTTATTCTTTGATGGTTACCTTATTCAAGCGTCGGTAATCAATGCACATCCGCGGCGATCCATCCTTCTTTCTCACAAATAATACCGGAGCTCCCCGGGGTGATGTACGGGCCGAATGAAACCCTTCTCCAATAAATCTCTCGAGTTTGCTCTTTTAATTCTTTCAATCTGCGGTGCCATTACGTACGGAGGAATAGAGATAGGGTGAGTGTCCGGCAACAAGTCGATAGCAAACTCTATCTCCCGCTCGGGAGAAGACACGGAAGTTCATGCGGGAATACATCTACAAATTCATTAACCAGGGTGTCGAAGAGTCGGTGCCTCTGCCTCTAAATCATGAACACGGACCAGATGATAAATATAACCCTTTCTGATCATCTTCCTTGCCTTGAGGTATGAAATAAACTTGCCCCTCGGCGATCTTTGTATTACTGCCCACTCTATGGTGACTCCCCCCGGCCCGGGAAACGGACTATCTTCTTTTGACGGTCAACGGTAGCATAACAAGAAGCTAGCCAATCCGTACCCATAATCACATCAAACTCGGTCATATCTAACTCTACCAAATCGGCCTTAGTACAACGGCCAAATAATAAATACCGAAATCTCTATAAAAATCGCGGCTATAACGAATCCCTCTTTGGTGTAGCTACCTCAAAAGGCTCTATCGACTCGGATTCTATCTCAATTTTATTAGCAACAAGTGGAGAAATATACGATAATGTAGAACCGGGATCAATCAATGCATACACATCTCGAGAGAAAACCGTATATATGCACAGCGACATTAGGCGACGCCCTCCGTCTGTCGGGTGGCTAATGCATATATGCGGTTCGAAGGACCGCTAGAACCAGTGAACTCCACCACGACCCTCGCCTCGGCCTGGCGGCCCCGGTGTACCTCGCCCGCGGGGGCGCATAGCTATCGAGGATGAAGATGAACCCCGTACCGACCCGGTAGACGGGCCGAACCGCACTGTACCACCCCAACCGGACGGTCTCTCATCCCAGGGTGGCCACGACGGCCGCAAGTAAAGCACGCGCGCCGGTGGCACGAAAACACTCTCCCGGTCTTTGTCTCCCGCGTAGGAACACGGAGGTGCGCAGGTGGTCTCGTCGACTCTTGGAGCCTCGTCGACCGTGAGCACAGAAAAACTGGAGCCTACGGCCCCGGCTCCCCGAATATCCGGCACCCTCGATCTCTGGCGGTAAGCGCGGGGTGTACCTCGTGATGGGCGAAGGATATACTGCCTGCTCCCCACTTTGATGAGGGTACATGCACTCGGAAATCCCCAGTACCCGGATGATCTAGCCCTCTTGGGGCCCGCATCATCAGCTCTATCAGGCTGGCGCCCTCTGCGTCTGTCCTCCATGCTGCAGGCGTGAGCACGTATACGGGCGATATCCGTGCGGTGCAGAGTGCCCGCCCTAACACCAACGCCGGCTATCAACGAAAGTACGGATCCACACTATATACCTATGCATCCGATCGATCATGGTAGCTACATATGTGGGGCGCATATCGGGCCGGTGAATCAAGCTACAGGCTAATGCTCCCGGATCGGCTGCCCGGCTAGCTTCAACGACGGAATCGGTCTACAGCGCGCGCCTCGCCTCCGGAGGCAGAAAATGGGCCAGAAAAGCCTCGGTAAACTCGCCCCATACGGCTGGAGGGGCACCCTCACCTCTGGACAGCATCCACGACTCGGTACCGGTTAGGCGCACATCGTGCGCCGGTATGACGCCATCTCCCTGCCGACTACGTATCCCGAAGCACTAATCGGTCGCGGGGTCCCGCGTACGTCGGATAAACTCATAGGGGTCCTGCGGGCTTGGACCGAAAAACTACGGTGGGCCACGGGTCGAAAATCACGGGCCCTCGAGCGTCGCGCACGTCCGCGCGACCATCTCTCTCGCTTTGTGCGGGGACCGCTGTACTGCCCTTAACCGGGTCAACAGGCGAGCGCACTCTCGCGGTACCATCGTCCGCCACAGGCCGGGGCGGCCCCAGGTACGGTGCGGTGCTCCGGACTCCTCGATGAAGAAGACGTAGTAGAGTACGTTGGGCGGGACGCAATATCACGCATCGTACGAGCAAGGGTCGAGTGCCTTTCCCGAGCCCGACTCGTCTCTCGGCCGCCATCGACTTGCCCTTCGGAGGCATTCTTCGAAGAAAAACACAACAGCGGTCGAACGAGTCATCCTAATAAGCGCGGCTCTTCGCACGATCTAAGATCGGAAAAAGACAACATCCCTAAATGTCCAGCCTCCGTTTATAGAGAAAAACAAGACTCACTAGACACGATCGACACTAGACAAACCGCTGCTGATACCATACATCACGACCCGTAGGCCCGTGTGACTATGCCTAATTGGGCACCCATACACCTATCGGTATGCTACCTCGAATTATATCAAGAAAAGAATAACAACAAATTGGTGTCCAAAGTTAGATAATTTCCGAGAAAAAGCGGAGTTTCCTTTGTTTCTACGACTATCCAAAATAAACACACCGAAAATAAACAAGGCCACACGGGACCAGACACATCATATATACATATGCGGACCGGGCCACGGCTGGGATCGCCCCAAACACAACGTATACAAACACAATCGTACAGAGGTACGACCTACACCCAACCCCGTACCCATGAGCGATATATACAAAAGCAGCGAGACGGCATATATATATACCAAACACACACCTATCGACGCTCCTCGAATTATGGATCAAACGCATCCAAGAATATCACAAAAGGTCAAGGCGAAATATGTGTTTGCAAAGTTAAAAATGTAATTTCCGAGATCAAATTTAGGTATGAGAAAGTAAATGCATTTCCAAAAATATCAAATGTTACTATCCAAATATAAGTTATGCGCGAAAATACAGAAAATACCAACACCGAAGGCCACAGTCAGACCACCGAACATCATATGTACAACATAAGTGGAACCGCCCTCGAGCGAAGCTCGGTGAACCATAATCACGGCAAACACAACGTATACAAATGCGCGCACACCGAGCCCCCGGGAAGAGGTAGGCACGAGCGGAGTAGTGTGTAATCATATGCATAAAATCGTTATCATAAATCCAAAAGATAAGTAAAATAGTCATATTCGAAATCGGAATAATAATTATCACTTTTGTTTCAAAGGTTATCGAATTCACATCAAAGGGCGTCGCGGGACCCACGGATGAGTATAGACCCGAACTCGAGCCCGCCTATGAAAAAACATACTCATTATATATCATACAAACTCCTACGAAAGTTTCAAAGCATTCGAGCTTTTCCGAGAGAAAGTTATGAGCGTTTGTAGTTTTTGAATCGCTAATGAATAAGTTCTTCAAAAAAAAATCAGCTTTTAAGTAGCCTTTGCAAATTATTAATTCCAAGGGTATAAGGATCAACGTTATGGCATATTAGCACAAGGATACCAAGGAAACAAGTGCAAGTCATATACAAGCTCGGATTGCGAGAATAGAGTTTCCTCGAGGCTTGAATCATAGCCTAATTTAACTAAGACATGCCAAAAAGGAAGGTTACTTTACATACCTCAAACGCTCTCTCCAAAATGATCCAAACTCAAGCTAATCCAATCTATGATTCGGGCTGCCCACGATCTATAAACAAGCCATAAAGTGCCAAATATTAGCTAAAGACTTTTTGGGCATTAGATTCCAAATTTGCCCTTAATTCTACAGAAATTCGGGCAGCATTTCCCCTGTAAATAGGCTACCCCGAGAATCTAACTCGGCCATATCAATCAACAACAACAACAACAACCAATCCGAAAGACAAAACAACAATAATAGCTTTCTTTTCCATTATTCAACAACTTACATAAATTCAATTCGACGACTTACCTTCAAGCCAAAATCGACGCTTATACATTCACATACTAACCCAAACCCCTACCAACGATATTTAAGGACATTCTAAGCAATTCATACAACATTTCCAACAACCCAAATTTTTCTCCATCTTGGCCGAAACAGCCCCAACCGAGGCAGCCCTTTAGTTTTTTTTTCTTCATTTTTAAATCATGATTTGAATCCACAATTCACATTCTAACAATGGTATTCTCATCAATATACAATTTACATTAAATGTACAACAACCTCCAAATCAGTCCGCAACATTTACGACATCAATTTGAGTCAATAAACTTTCATCTCCAACATAGAATTCATAGCGACGACGACTAAAACAATAAACGATACTCATTTGTTCGTTGTCATGTAATGTGACCCATAATCATCTATCACTACACATAGACATGTATTAATGATTCTTAGCCATCCCACACACTACAACAATTAACATGCTACAAGAAGTTTACTCAACAACCCAATCACAATACCCATTTACACGGCTAGCACACCCATCACACAACCCACTTCCAATCATACTATATTTCATGATTTCCAACCATTATAAGATACTACAACATGAATATAACCTTCATAACACAAAAACATAATGAATGCTTACCTTTCTTCTTCAACTTTCCAATAGCCTAGGGTTTCCAAAAGATGAAAATAATGGGTTGATCGCTCCAACGGTGCTTCCACGCTACTTAGGGACCTCAATATAGTGGGTTTGTACAAAAGAATTAATTTTGGGGTGGCTTGGAATGGACTTGGCTTTTCTTCCCTCTTGGCCGTGAGCTTCTTGATGAAGCTCTTCAATTTGGGGCTTTATTTTGCTATGTGAAAATGAAGAAAGATGACTTGAAGTCATCTTTTAAGTCCCACTTAATATCTCTCTTTGCTTATGGCCCACACAATGACATTTTTTTGCACAACATTTCTAATTCCAATTTTATGAATTGTGGTCCCAATTTCCTAAGTGCTCAATACCAACAATTTCATATATATAACTTATATCTCAAAAAATAAAATCGAAAGTCAAAATCCCGACTTTGTATCCCGAAAATAGTTTTGTCCTTAACTTATCATAATTAATCCGGATTATTCCAGTGCACAAAATTACGGGTTCTAACACTTAATATGGTCAAGCTATGATCCGTATGTCCTTGATATGATTGGATTTGAAATGCTATGTATACGGTTTGTTCCGAAAGGATCTTATGTCTTTTGTATGACTAAATTTCAAAAGTTGCATAAAAAGTTTTGTTTTCAAAAGAGTTTTGTTCCCAAACGATTCCGAAACTACGAACGTCCGTAACTTTCACAGACAGAACCGGATGGCTTTGATATGCTCGTAAATGATTCCCTAACGTATGATGACTTAAATTTTTATGGGCGGGCCCGACTTGAGTCGACACCCCTCCGTAGGCCCCGCGGCTTTCCTTATATACTTCTGACGATTTTTGAAAGGATATGATATGACTATTATTCCGATTTCAAGTACGATCAGTTTACTTATCTTTTGAGTTTGTAATAATGACTCGATAACATATGATGACTATGATTTTCGTAGGCGGGCCCGGATTGGGTTGACGCTCGTCCGTGGGTCCCGCGATCTTCTTCTGTATAATTCTGATGGCTTTTGAAAGAATTCAATACGACTACCTTTCCGACCCCCGAGTGTGATTATATATTTGTCTGTTGAGTCTGAAATAATGATTCGTATACTTATGATTCCGATACGCAACTATGGTTTCTGAAGTTCGGTTTGATATGTTCCCGAGTGATATTCGGAAGAAAGTCTGATTTGACTACTATTTTGGCTTATAAATAACAGTCCACTTTGATTATCTTTGTTGGGTTTTTGTAAGTGTTTTGCATTGCATATGAACTCCCATGATTCTGCTCGTGCATTTTGTTATTACCTCTTTCGCCGAGTCCCGGGCCGGTATGTGTGATATTGACCGCTGGGTATTTGGCCGCGGTATGTGTATATGTGATATTGCCGCTGGGTATTTGGCCGCGGTATGTGTATATGTGATATTGCCGCGGGGTATTTGGCCGCGGTAAGTGTATATGTGATATTGACCGGGTATTTCGACCGGTAAGTGTATGTGTGTGACCGGGACATCGTGGTATGTGTGGTACTTGACCGCGGTATGTGTATATGTGGTATGTGATATGTGATTTTGATGTACCGGGATCATGATCGGTCGGTTAATGTCGGCCATATGATTTGTTCTATTTTCTATATATATGAGACAAACGTTCTACGAAAGAAAGCTAAGCATTTTGGCATTCGGATTCTCACATTTGTCTTCCGTACCGCTTATGTATGATTTGTACTTGGTGCAAGCACTTTGGTATTCGGATTTTATGCTCATTTTCTGCACTCCTTACTTTGGTTATGACCTCGTTTTCTGTATGCCATGCTTTATGTTATATCTCGCATTTTTGGACCAGGAAATTGAACCATCCAACATGAGCAATTTACCCAAGCCTGGAGAATTTAGTCATATTGAAGCAGGAAAATTAAGAATTCAGTATATACAAGAAATGAAGTCTTTGAAATAATTTAAGATTTAAAATTGTGGTGACGGTGATTGGAAATAATATTTTATGTGTGCTAAAAGAGGCTTTGAGTAATAGCATATTTCATGATTATGATAATGAGTATATGAAGTGTGTTAAAAGTGATCCATGTTTATGTGCATTGAGATCAAGAAATTAATTATGATATTAATTAAAGCTCAATGGATAAGTATTTTTGGTGGATTGCCACATGGCCTAAATTAGGCCAATAGGTGGCATGAGTTGGTGCAAAAGGAATTGTTGAGTCAATTGATTATTAACGTGCATAAGGGACACATGGCAAGTCATAAAGTGTCAACATTGGACCTTATAATTCTTTTCTTACTATGTCACATTTTGGAAGTCAATTAGGAGAGATTACTTTAGTTGCTTTTAGGTGGATTAGATGAGAAAAAGAAAATGAAACTGAAAATTTCCTTGGCAAAGAACGTGATTCTATCTATATAAAGTTAATTTCATGGTTTCCATATATATGGAGTTGATTTCATGGAACCAGCAACGTTTCAGCTATCTATGGAGAAAATATGTATTTTCCTTCTTCTCAACTTAAAGTAGTAGAAGTCCTCGTAAGGAAAATATGGGCAGCAAGGTTATCCAATGTTGTTACGAGTTGCACTCACCATTTCGATCTCGTTATTCCATTTTGTCGTGTTGTTGAATCCGGGCTTTCTTCAAAGTGAAGTAAGGTGGAAAAAGAGTACTTTTTGCATATAAGATCTTGGGAAGCCCGAGACTTAAGTTTGGATTAGCTTAAGAAGCGGACAAGGTATGTAAAGCTTACCTTTCCTTCTTTTGGCATGTCTTAGATATGAGTAAGGTATGATATGTTATGAGCCTCGGGGTAATTCTATTCGTAAAATCCGAACATGTTTATGATTCATATTTGCTTTGTGATGTTGGCATCCTTAATATGGTCAAGCTATGATCCGTATGTCCTTGATATGATTGGATTTGAAATGCTATGTATACGGTTTGTTCCGAAAGGATCTTATGTCTTTTGTATGACTAAATTTCAAAAGTTGCATAAAAGTTGGTTTTTAAAAAGAGTTTTGTTCCTAAATGATTCCGAAAACTACGAAAGTCCGTAACTTTCACGGAGACGGAAACCGGATCGCTTCGATATGCTCAAAAATGATTCCATGATGTATGATGACTATGTTTTCCATAGGCGGGCCCGGCTCGGGTCAACACCCGTTCGTGGGTCTCGCGACTCTCCTTTATGTACTTCTGACGACTTTTGAAAGGATATGATATGACTATTATTCCGATTTCAAGTACGATCAGTTTACTTATCTTTTGAGTTTGTAATAATGATTCGATAACATATGATGACTATGATTATCGTAGGCGGGCCCGGATTGGGTTGACGCTCGTCCGCGGGTCCCGCGATCTTCTTCTGTATAATTCTGATGGCTTTTGAAAGAGTTTGATATGACTATTTTTTCGACCCCCGAATATGACTATATCTTTTATCCATGTTAAGTCTAAAATGAGGATTTCTATGCATATGATTTTGATACGTAACTATGGTTTCTGAAGTTCGGTTTAATATGTTCCCGAGTGATATTGCCGCTGGGTATTTGGCCGCGGTATGTGTATATGTGATATTGCCGCTGGGTATTTGGCCGCGGTATGTGTATATGCGATATTGCCACTGGGTATTTGGCCGCGGTATGTGTATATGTGTATGTGTGATATTGGCCGCTGGGTACTTGACCGCGGTATGTGTGATATTGACCGCTGGGTACTTGACTGCGGTATGTACATATGTGGTATGTGATATGTGATAATATGATGATATGATCTTATTTGCCGAGTCCCTCACTAGAGGGCCGGGACACGTTATGTGTGCATATGATATGTGATTTTGACGATCCGGATCATGATCGGTCGGTTAATGTCGGCTCATATGATTTGTTCTATTTTCTATATATATGAGACAGAAACGTTTTACAAAAGAAAGCTAGGCATTTTGGCATTCGGATTATCACATTTGTCTTCTGTACCGCCTATGTATGATTTGTACTTCAGGTGCAAGTCCTTTGGTATTCTGGACTTTCTTTATGCTCATTTTCTGCACTCCTTACTTTGGTTATGACCTCGTTTTTTGTATTTCATGCTATGCATACTCAGTACATATGTCGTACTTACCTCCTTTCTTCGGGGGCTGCGTTTCAGGCCGCGCAGGTACCCACAGATGAGTAAGAGGATTCTAATGGAAGATGTTCTAGCTGGATTGGCGAGCTCCATTTCCTCCGGAGTGCTGCCGAGTCCGAGTGCTTTTGTATGGTATCTGAGATGTTGGTAGAGACTTTGCAGACAGTGTCGTGTGTGTGAAATGTCAGTTTTGTACGCGGCTATGTAAGCCGATATATCAGTATGCATTATGTTACAGATTCGTTATGACTACAGATTTTATTTGATTTGAAAAAGACGAAAAGTATGATGTTCTTTGAAAAATTTTCATTACGTACTTATGTCATGTTTTGCGGGCCCAGTATGATTATGTGTATTACGAAAGTCTGCGGGTTCGCTCGGCCCTAGGTAAGGGTCGGGTGCCCATCATGCCCTATCGGAAATTAGGGTGTGACACTTTACATGCTCAGTACATATTCCGTACTGACCCTCTTTCTTCGGGGGCTGCGTTTCATGCCGCGCAGGTACCCACAGATGAGTAAGTGATGTTAGCAGAAGATATTCCAGCCGGATTGGCGAGCTCCGTTTCCTCGGTCGCCGAGTCGAGTGCGTTCGTATGGTATCTGAAGTTGTGCTAGAGACTTTGCAGACAGTGTCGTGTGTATGATATGTCAGTTTTGTAAACGGCTATGTAAGCCGATGTATTATTATGCATTCTGTTACGAACTTCATATATTTACAGATTTCATACGATGCTAGCTTTATTTGATTTGACAAAGATGAAAGGCATGTCTGTTAAAAAAAAAATTCATTATGTGCTTATGTCATGTTTTGCGGGCCCAGTATGATTATGAGTATGATGAGAGTCAGCGGGTTCGCTCGGCCCTAAGTAAGGGTTGGGTGCCCATCATGCCCTATCGGAAATTAGGGTGTGACAGAAGGGACTAACTTTTTAAGGTGAGTGTACACAAGGAAAAGAATCAATGGAACCATACTTAGGATCATTAACTTCATGGACATCTTATATTACTCTAGGATTCTTTATACTTAAACTCATCATCATCATTATCATGCTCGTATCGTATCTCTTTTCTTTACCACATGCGTATGTAGCTCCTTATAGTCATAGACTTATCATTTTCGTTATTTAGGAAGATCATGGAAAAATAGGAAGATTTATGCCATAGGAGTCATGCCTTAGAAGGAAACGATTAGCCTTACATACCTCTTTCGTTTAGCTGTTCTATCGTTTGATCGTTCTCCTTCGATGCTTGCATTTCTACCTTCAAGAGAATTCGCATCAACATTAGCTAATCGATTATATGAACGTGCTTACTAATGCTAGAGAAAATTGGGCAGCATTTCCTTTGTTTATACAACTTTCCTCATATTACATACCAACTCCCAAACATCCATAACAACATTCACAACATTATAAGCAACACTCATCATTCATCTACATTATCCACATTTCACAATTTCACTTCAATTCCTCCATAATCATGGTCATAGTTCACTATTGCATTTTCTCACATATAATACTTATCCCGTATGTTCTAAATGGCATTTATAGCATACTTACAATCACAACATATCAATATTCAAGACTCATTCCAAACTACTACTCAAAATCTCATTGTTCCTATCCTTGTGACCCATTTTCTATCTCCTTCCATAATCTAAGTCTTTCAACCTCTCATTACCTTAAACAACATGAAAAGATCATAAAACTTACCTTATATAGAGTAGGAATAAGCCTTGAGTGGAAATACTTCCCTTGCACCAAAACCCTAGTTCACTTCCATTGGAATTTCTTAGCTTGGATGAACTTCAATGAGTTTCATACATTTGATTTTGTTGGTTTGATGATGTTGATCACAAATCCCTCTTGAGTTCCTGTGGATGAAGAGTGGAGAGGGTTCTAGAGTGTTCTTGATGTGTGAGGTGAAAATGAAATGAAATAAATGAACTTGGGGTCTCTTATATCATTTTAAAAAATCTGGCCCGACACCAATCTACGGACCAACATACTGTCCGTGTCTTTTCTACTGGCTGTATGTATGGCTGTAGATTTGGTCCAATGAAATACCCATTCTGGGCAGGATATACAGTTGAACATACGGCCAATATGTTTTATACGACCAGTATGTTTGGCCGTATAATGCCCAGCTTTCCGAAGTTCGTTCTCGTCGACTCGTTTGACCTCCAATCCTTATGGAACCTTCTTGACACTTGTTTAACACCTCAATACCAGTCTAAGGGACATTATAACTCTTCTCCAAAACATCATTAAGCCATCATTAATTCGATACTCGTAAATCTTGCCCGACACACAACATATACCTTGCTTTCCTTAACAACTTCTGTCTCCTACCTCGAATGTCTTTGAAATCTCATTTAGAATCATCAAATGTTATTTCTTACTTACCAAGGCATCGTATACTTCGTTCCCTTCGTTAGTCTATTCACTGTACGTTAACAGAAAATTTTCCGAGGTGTAACAAAAACATCAACACTTCCATAATCAAAAGATTACATTCAAACTATACTCAATTCCATCCCAAAACTTCTTTTCATAATCAATCCATAACAATAACTTCATACAACCCCTTATACACTCGTATACGACAATTCCTTAACATCATTATTATCCCTCATAACATGATTATTCTCAAAACATACTAATAATTATAACTCAAGTTAATTCACAACTCAAAATATCATCAAATGCATATTTGAACTTTTCCTCCAATTTTGTTCTCCTCAAATCTTAACATAATTACCAAAAAAAACTCATAAACATGAAACTAAGATGAAATCTTACCTCGAAATTCAAGAACACTTCAATTTCATGGTTACTCCACCTTAAAAATACTCACCCAAATATCTTCAAGAAGAGGAGACAAGTGTAGACCTCACTTGGAGCCCTTAACCACTTTAATCTTCACTTTGATCCTTGGTTTGGGCTTGGAAATATGTTGGAATATGTTTGGAGAGGCTTCTAGGACTTCCTAGGACTTGGGGCTATGCTAAATACGAAATAAAAATGACCAAAATTATCATATAGACTTGTAGGAATATATGTGAATATAGTGGAAGTTGGAGGAATGTTCTAGAGGATTTGGGATATGATTAGGGGTGTTTGGATGAAAAAATAAGGGGTAAAACTCCTTTTATAGAGTTCTAGAGTCGGTTGGCATCGACCTAGAATTTTTGAGTACTGTAGCGCGCGTGTTGCGCACTGTAGCTGCGTGTTTCTGCTCTGCGAGCCTGACTTGTAACGTTCATAATTTTCTACTCCGACGTCGTATCGACGAGCGGTTTGTTGTGTTGGAAACTAGAATTCATGAACTTCAATTTAGTCTTTTTCTTTACTTCAAAACTTCTCATATACTAAAAGATATTCTTTCCCCAAGTTAGCTCATACTTTGTTGTTCAAAGTAACGCTCATCTTTTTCCAAAGTCATACTAACTCAACTCCTTCCACTAAATTCCTTATAGGACCTTTCGGAATTCCTCATATACATCTTTTATTCATAAAATATACTTAATAATGCTTCGTACCTTATACTTCAAAGTTGTTTTACTTAGCCATAGTTCAACATACTTACGCTTAAATTTGATAAGTGCTTCTCCGCAAGTACGAGGTGTAACAATAAGATTCGATCGAATCAACTAAGTTTTCGATTGGTTTGTCTTCCAGCTTGATTTCGTGAAAATCCGTTTGGAATTTGAGAAAAATTCCTTCATGAAAGTTGTCGCCCTTTGAAATACCTTTCAATATATATATGGTAAAGGCCAAATAGATCTTTTTACAAAAAGTTATGCTCGTTTTACCAAAGCGTGATCAGCAAGCCCCAAAGTGAGATGGGAGCTAGCTGAGCGAGGCCCAAAGCGAGGGGTGAGCTCGCCCTGGAGCTCGCTCAATGAGTCCTAGAGTGAGGGCTGAGTTTGCTTTGGAGCTAGCTCGGTTATCCAAGGTGTACTTTTCCCCAAACCTATAAATGTGACCCTTAGGCAATTTGATGTCATTTTTCACATTCCGACTTCGTTCTAAAGCCCTAATTAGTCATTTTCCCCCTCTCCTTATCCTCCCACGTCAAGGTAAGATCACTTTACTATTCTAAAGTAATTCTAACATTAATTCATGATTAGCAATGTCACACCCCAAATTCGGAGAGGTGTGGCCGGTGCCCGGTGCCACACTTGGCCCGAGCGTTCTACTCTTTAACTATAAACTCTGGAGGGCCAACTCTCAACTTAGGCCGACGAGGCCTACCTGCAAGCAGGCAATACCAACCTAGAGCCGACATGGTCATATCCTGAGTCATCTGAAAATAATAACTATCATGAAGGGAAACCTCACTCAAAGCATATATAAAACCATGCAAGCCAACAAGGCTTTTGAACGTCTACAATCAGCAATACAAAAATGAACATGTACAATGTGCCGAAAAGGCCACAATACTGACATAAAAAAGTTGTCTATAATCTTCCAAAGATAGCAAAACTGTATCATGGTCGGGACAAGGCCCCGGCCTACCAATCAAGTTTGTATCTACAAAATGTACTCTAAAATTTAGACCTGGTAACTCCGGATGAGTGGAGCTTACCAACCAAGCTGATGTCTGGCCCTGTCTACTGGGAGGTCTATTTGGCTATCTATCAAAACTTGTAGGCATGAAATGCATCACTTCCGGCAAAAGGGACGTCAGTACGAAATAATGTACCGAGTATGTAAGGTAACAAAATAACTGAAAGTTGAAAATGAATTGAAATACATAGTAATTTGGAAGCCAAAGAATGCTCTGAGACATACTTACCTATTCCAACTCAACACATTGTAATACAGTGATATCATAGCTAGCTTGCCACATATAGTGCTCGGTGTATCTCATTGACCAAGCGGCCAGGAAACAGTAAACTCTCACTGACCATAAGCCCAGGCAATAGTATATCTCACTGACCAAGTGACCAGGCAACAAAATATATATATATATATATATATATATATATATATATATATCATGTATATAGTAGAATGTGAAGGTACATGTATAACTCTCTATCTCTTTCTAACATCATGGAACAACATGGAGCGGATAAGAATTCCTCTCACTATGATACGATGAGAACATACGGGAAGATGTAACACCTATAGAGACACGAACTCTACGATATGCATTTCTCGTATAAAATTCGTCCAACTCTTACTTACTACGGATTCATGCCAATGAAAGAAAAGGGATAGCCATTACATACCTCTTGAGGTCAATATGTACTCAATCACGGCCTCATCTCAATTAACACTTCAACCTATAACAATGGCAATACGCCCATTAACTTAGTGAATATTAGTATACGGGGAATATCAAATAATAGCTAGTCTTTAAAAAGGATCGGTCAGCACTTGAATCATGTTTCAAGTCTTGATTTCACCTTGGGGTTTATTTATGATGGTTTGAAAGGGTTTTTGGGGTGTAAGGAATTTGGAGGAAATGTTTTTATGAAGGAAAGTGAATATCCAATGAATATATACAATAAAATAAGCTCCACTGCCATTGATATATGGTCGACATATACGGACCGTAAATCAATATACGGTCTGTATATTCATGTCACGACCCAACCCCGTAATATGACTAGCGCCCCGGGCACCGTACGTACCAAAAGCCAAAAATAGTAACTCAGGTATTTAGGAAAAATTTGGGCAGAGTTTCCTCTGTTTTTCCTACTAACCAAAATTTACCTGCACACAGAAAATACCAACAAAGGCCACACAGGGCCAACATATCCATATACACATATATAGGCGAGCCGACAAGGGGAAGCCGCGCGGTGGATAAACCGCCCACGCATATAGCACGTACACATCGTACGGATAGAGCCATAACCCACATACGTGTCTACGTACCTCCGCACGGAGTAACAAAATCATATGACGGGACAGGGCCCCGTCGTACCCCTGAATAAATATATATACACGAATGTAGCAAAAGACTGTACCAAAATCTGGGCTCCGGACAAGGGAGCTCTTCAAGATAGCTGAACAGGGACCCTAAGCTAGCGGCTCACTCAAACGTGTATCTGTACCTGCGCGGCATGAAACGCAGCCCCCGAAGAAAGGGGGTCAGTACGAAATATGTACTGAGTATGTAAAGCAGTAAACACAATAACTGAATCATACGGAAGTAAAGAGGACGACGAGTAGTACAGTAACCGGATCTCATAAAACTCACCTTGAACGTAGATCATGCTTTTCAAAATCATTAATGGACTGGGTATCATAATTAAAGAAAGTATCATGAACATATGCATACATAACATGCCCCGGCCCTCTAATGAGGGACGCGGTAAGTAAAATCATCATGTATATACATGTAACATGCCCCGGCCCTCTAGTGAGGGACGCGATGAAAGGAATCAACATATGCCATCCTGGCCACCTCCCCGTCATCACATCATCATCATATGTATATATATATGTATATAACATGCCCCGGCCCTCTAGTGAGGGACGCGGTGAACAATGCAGTGGAATTGCACGAATACATGCCCTGGCCGGGACGCGCGGGAAAGATGTCATACCGTTCGCACGAGCAGAGTAGTGAGAAAACCATATGCAAAATAAAATATAGCACATTTACAGAGATTCCGTAGCATAATTCAGATGACAACCATATGACAGAAGCGGAGCAGTAATCATAGTGTATGCATTTCGGATATCACAATAACATATGTCAAAATAAGCTTTTTGTAATCATTTTCATGTTTCAAAATATATTATGGGACTTATCAGAATAATTCAAATGAATGTCATATAGTAGTTAGGAGAGTAGCCAAGAGTTTTCCTTTGAACTTTATTCCAAAGCGAGCCTAACGGAACAAATCGAAAAAATGCGAGGAAGTGGGCCCACCTCGGGTCAAATGAGGTGGCGTACACAAGTTTACGTACATTACATTTCATGATGTCACTTGTGAGAGTTTTAGGGTAGTCGGATCTTGCTTATACAAGTTCTAGACGTTAGGCAATTGTTCCCACTATTTATAACATATTCAATTCAATTCTACTGAATGAAAAAGGGGCAAATCTAAGCTCGGATTCCTAGGAGTAGAGTCATCCCCGAGGCTCGTGTCAAAACCTATTATGCCTAGGACATGCCAAGAGAACAAAAGGTGAAGCTTTACTGTTATATCCGGCATTTCGGCACATTTGGAAAATTTGGAATAATTTTTGCTTGTAAGAAATAAGGCCACATTTGAATCTTACTAGTATGAATATGTTGGCCATGAAAAATATTG